>NC_037674.1:43499869-43710211 GCF_003255815.1 Theropithecus gelada | reverse complement strand
TTTTTTTTTTTTTTTTTTTTTTGGAGAAGAAGTTTCACTGTTGTTGCCCAGGCTGGAGTGCAATGGTGCGATCTTGCCTCACTGCAACCTCCGCCTCCCAGGTTCAAGCAATTCTCCTGCCTCAGCCTCCTGAGTAGCTGGGATTACAGGCACCCGCCACAACACCTGGCTAATTTTTTATATTTTTAGTAAAAACGGGGTTTCACCATGTTGGCCAGGCTGGTCTCGAACTCCTGACCTTCAGGTGATCCACCCACCTCAGCCTCCCAAAGTGCTGGGATTATAGGCATGAGCCACTGCACCCAGCTGTAAGTATCTTTCAAAGGACTGTCTTTCTATATATTAAAATATTTGGGGGCCTGTAAAAAATTTTTTCTTCAAATAGGTCCTGTACATTTGAAAAGTATTCTTTTGTTTTCTTTTTTATTGTTGCATGAGATTTTTCTTCAATTTTCTAATTCTTAGCAGACATACCAATATTTCTCATAGTGAGCTGCATGAGAATATGCCTTGAGATGTTCTGGAGGGAAAAGGGTTTCGTGTTTAAAGAATTTGGGGAAACTGATGCATAAAATATCTCTGGCTTAGAGATTCACAAAATACATTACCATATTAAAAATTGAGAAATTCCACAGGAATAAAAATTGTTTCAATTTAAGTTTCTGAACTTAATGGGGCATGGTCAAAGAGCACCTACTAACATCCCACGCAGCCATAACCAAGGATCACAGTTGTAAAACAATGGTATACAAAAGTGAGTAGACATTTCTTGTATGCTTATTCAGTAGCTTTTAATTCCCTGAATAGACATTTTTGTTTGTATCTTTACCTCTAGTTTCAGACTTGGAACATATGACCAACTTTCAAGTCTAGGCCAAAAAGAGTTTTGCATTTCTCCTGGCCAGGGTTGACTGGTCAAGGGCTGAATGAGGCATTTTAAAATAGTATAATCATAGTGAACCTCAGTCCTTTTCCTGGGAATGCTAGGACAAAGATTTACCCTCTTTCTGGCTAGATTTGAATCTGGAGGGTTTCCAGGAACTGCTGGGACCCATACAATGCCTAAAAATGGGATTCACATAAAGGAAGCAGAACCACAAAATGGAGAATATGAAACGAATCTGTTCTACAAATATTTACTCAACAAATATTTACTGAGCACCTAATATGTGTAAAATAATATTCTAGGTGCTTAGTGTACTTCAATAAACAAGAGGCCCAAACCACTGCCCTTATGGCATTTACATTCTAATGAGAAGAGAAAGAAAATAAATAATACACATAGTAAAGTATGTCAGATGCTGATAATGTTATGGAAATAATAGGGCAGTGTAATGGGAATTGGAAGGAATAGGGTAGGCAGGGTAGGTGTCTCATCAGGAATATTAATACCTTGACTACAAGAAGATGAAGCAGATAGCCATGTGAATTATTTGTGGGATGAGTATTGCAGGTAAAGAAAACACTCATGCCAAGGCCCAAGACAAGAGTATACACAGTATCTGAGAAAGAGCAAATAGACCAGTGTGGTTAGAGTCAAGGTAACAGAAAGAATAGTTACAGGTGATGATATCAGACAGGTAACAACGATAGCCAGTCAAATGTAAAGTTTTAAACAGAAGAGTAACATGATTAGCTTTTATTTAAAAGTATCACTCTGGCTAGTAAATTGAGAATATTACACAGGGAACAAAGGTAGGCACAGAGATTAACATAATAATCCAGGTGAGAGACAATGGTGGTTCAGATAAGCGTAGTAGCAGTAAAGGTCATGAGAAGTGGTCAGATTCTAGGTATACTTTAAGGGTGGAGCCAATAAAACATCCTAACTAATGAAACTGGAACATAACAAAAGAGAAGAGTCAGGATAACTCAAGAGTTTTTGACCTCAGCAACAAAAAGGATGAAGATACGCTTAACCAAAAGGGAGAATACTGAGGGTAGACTTCATTTTGGAAGAAGAAAAAAAGTTGTTTTAGACATGTTAAGTGTGAGATAGCTATCTGAATGGTGCTATGAAGCAGGCAGTTGGAAACTCCAGAACTCATGAGCGAGGTCTTGAGATATAAATTTAGGGTCCTCAGTGTTTAATTACTATTTAAGGCCTTGAGACTAGTTCAAATCATCAAGGGAGTGAGTGTGGGAAGAGAAGAGGAAGAATGAAGAAAGACATCCAAGAAGAAATGACGAGCATGATACGAAAATCAAGAGTGTGGGATCCTAGAGATCAAGTGAGGGAGTGCGCAAGTAGGAGAACCTCATAAACTGTGTCAAATACTAATAGATCAAGGAACCTGAAGACTGAGAACAGATTGTAGGGTTTGGCATCACAGATGTTCTTGACAAGGGAAGTTTCAGTGGACTGACTGAAGCAAAAGCCTGACTGGAGTAGACTTACAGGAGAATGAAAGGTGAGGAACTGGAGACAGTGACTACAGAAAACTTATCTATGGAATTTTGTCACACTGAGGATCAAAGTGATGTGGCAGGGGCTGGCAAGAGAAATGGAGAGTCAAGAAAAAGATTATGGTGATGTTCATTGAGCTCTGCATCAAGTTCCTTAATCTCTGGTTATATAAATTAATGGATTAGCTTTTATGCTTATGCTAGTTTTAGGTAGATTTTAATACTAACTCTTCCTTACTGTTGATTTTCTAGTAGTTTTCTTGTACAAGATTAGTTAATAGTTTCTGGTTAGACTCTAATTCTAGAAAGAAAAATCATTTAAAATAATATTTCACTACCTATAAACCATATATTACATTTACTGGTGATAGAGATAGAAACAAAGTGACTATATATTTAGAGTTTTTTTTTTTTAAATGTGTGTTTTCTCTAGCTAAGTATAAGCATAAGTATTTACCATCAGCTTTTTTCCTGTTTATAAATGATGGCCACCTTATCTTTCATCACACATTATTATTAGTTTTATAATTGCTCTTAGATGTAGTTTAATAGACACTTTCAAATCCATTCTAAACAATCATTTCTTTTTCAAATGAAAGTATAAGGGTAAAGTATTAAAAATTGAGTAGCAGCCTAAATTCATGATCCCAGGAAAGGCTCCAAAGACTATAAATATCTAATATAAATAGTAGACACTTAACATTTGCCCATAAGCGGTTTTATATTCACAACAGATGAACCAGAAATTCCAGGCATTTGAGTAAATATTGATTTATACTTCTGAAATATACAACTTAAGATAACTCAATCTTATACACTATTATGTTCACTTTCCCCTAAGAAGAAATGGAATTTCCTTCTGATAAGGATTAAGAGGACTCATTAGAGTGAGTTGATAGGAAGTGAGCCCATATCTGAGCATACTTGCTAGGAACGATGATCAGAGTGATTAGAGTGAAAACAGCTGTAAGTTAATGGACAATCCCTAACAAACACATAAATTGCAAATAAGCAAACATGTACAAATAGCTACTATCCTGGACTCTCATCCCTAAGTAAAAAACCTATAGGTTCAGAAGAAGAACTATTATGAATAGCAAGATTCATTTACTGGAGCTGACCCAGAAAAATGCTTAAGCAAAAGTAGACTTCTTAGAATATGGTTCTCTAGGTCAGTCTATTTCTTTGTACTCTAAGAAGTACAAAGGGTCTCATCTCCTCATGAGTGCATCTTACCATGCTGAATATGCTAGTCTTTTAAACACCCATGAATTATTTTCAAACTATGTGGCCCCTAAATATAACTCAACTTCATCTGTGTTTAACCAAAGAAACAGCGATCCAACACAATGCTGGAGAAAAGCTTGCTGTGCTGTAATTAAGTATGGAACACTATTGTAATCGATGAAGAATTTCAGGAATTTTCAGCAATAGGTCTAATACACTGACATTACAGCCTAACCCCCCCTTCACTCTACAGATCAAACTGTTTTCTTCTGCTTTATAGATAATATTAGAAGGAAACTGGAGGGGATTTTGTGGGGTATAAGAGGCATATCTACAGACCTGAGGAAAATGGCAAAGTGAGGAGATGAACACACCAGACAACTAAGGAGGGGGCAGACAACAGTGGAGGAAACATGAGGAGAGACAACTGGGAGACTGACAAAGGCAACTTTCTATTAGAATTTGGCCTGGGCCAGTTTTCACCTAGGTAAGAGAATATTTTCTTTCTGCTTCTACTATTTCATCTTTCTGAAACCACAAAACTCTCCATTCAGAAAAATTTAGAGGTCTAGAAGCAAAGGTTATTTTCTAAAGTGTTTTTGCGTTTCTTTCGTTCTTTTTTTTTTTTTTTTTTTTTTTGCAAAGGTCATTTTCATCATGGGCACAGAGACAGGTGTTTAACCATCCATTTTTAGCCTTCATGGGCAGGTGAGGTACAAATAGCCAAGTATCTCCAATATACATATTCTCATTTCTTTCTCTTCTTTCCTCCAACCCTGGGTGCAAACGAATGCACTCTGTCTCTTACACATACATATTCATGTGTGAAAGTGTATGTATACACAAATTAGAGTATAAAAATCAACTGGAAAAGGAAATATCACCTTTAATTGAATCAGTATCTACAACTATAGCTTGCTATACAGCAAAAGTAGTATATTTTATAATGGACCTCAGTTGAAGAACTGGACTGGTGAACATCATTTATTAAATGGTAAAATATTTATGTGAGGTAATTTCTCAAGCATCTAAAAAGAAAGAATGTGCCTATCCTCTAACTTTATATTGAAAATCTAATCTATGTGGGGCTATAAGAGATTTAACAAGCCACTACCATTAAGAACCACAATTTCATTTTAAGGTTATTGTTAGTTATTTATTTTTTAAAAAAATTTTTAGAGATGGGTTTTGCTATGTTGCCCAGGTTGGTTGTTTTTTTTTGTTGTTGTTGTTGTTTTTTAATTTTTTTAGAGATGGGGTTTTGCTATGTTGCCCAGGCTGCTTTGGAACTCCTGGGCTCAACTAACTCTCATGCTCAGCCTCCCAAGTAGCTGGGACTACAGGTGTGCACCACTGCGCCCAGCTATAATTTCATTTTATACAGATTAAACACATTTCAGAGGTTTAATCTATAAAGCATAACTGGGGTTAAAGAAGCATAACTGGGGTAAAACTAGAAGCTAGGTGAAACACTAGATTGGAAAGCAAAGTGAAAGGAAGCTGCAGACTTAGAAAGGCTAAAATAGATTACTCATGAGGTAGTAAAAGCTCCAGCTTCTTTATTCTGGAAACACTAAGTTAAATGTCATTCTCCAATTCTGATGTAGCAAACCTAGATAATATGGTGGGAAAGTGTGAAATATGAGAAAAAAATCACATACATAAATATAATCTTAGACTTGAAATTGACTTCAAAAGAACTCCACGATCTACACAGGCATAAGGAAATTATACACAAATATACCAATAATAAATACAAACAAATGGCCTGATTTACTTATCTAAAGTAATCTAGATAAATTCTAGAAAAACTTCTGAAGTAAAAATATAAGTTAGCGTATTAAGACTATCTGGTAAATAGTAATACACTATCTCTGCTAAAGAGGAAGTTAACAATTCATATCCTGAGTGAACCGGAAAACCTGAATTTCCTAAAATTCTAGATGAATGAAACTGCAATGTGGCAAATTAAATATTGTTACAGCTCAGTTCTCTTGGCGGAGCTTTAACACAATTCTCAATGCAGTCATCAGATTTTCTTAAACCTAACCCACCTACCCTGAGTTGAATGATTGCTTCTTAGCTATACACTATAGTCCTCTCAAAATAATCTAAAGTAAAGCACTAAAGACAAATATTTTCTTCATTCAATAGCAATTGTTTCATAATTTAACTACTGAACCTATTAAGATTTTGACTGTCACTATGCAACGTGGCAAAATGCCCCTTCTGTCAGAGACCCTTATGTAAACTTTGTTATATAACTGCTGTACATATTTATGGAATATATATTTTTGTACATGCATACAATGTGCAATGATTAAATTAGGGTAACTAGGATATCCATCACCTCAAATATTTATCATTTCTTTGTGCTAGGAACACATCGTATCTTCTCTTCTGGCTATTTTGAAATACATTAATAAATTCTTATTAACTATAGTCTCCCTCTGGTAACCACCATTTTAGTCTCTACCTCCGTGAGATCAATTGTTTTTAGCTCTCACATATAAGTGAGAACACGAAATATTTCTCTCTCTGTGGTTAATATGAATTTTGAAGAAACAAACAAATATGAACACATTTCTCATAGAATAAATTAGTGAAGAGGAGGAGAGGCAAGACACAGTGATTACTCTTAAAAGTTGTCAGTGTTGGCAGTAAAATTTAGGCTTAAATGTGTTGGGTAAAATTTCAATAGTAACTACTTAGAGAAATAGAAGGTAGAACTCCCAAATCATTAGAAAATAAAAGAGAAACAAAGTATAATTAATATCACAGAGGTCAGAAAAAAACGACAGAGACAACAAATTAAGATGGTAGAACAAAGACCAAATGTAACATTAGCATAAAAATGAGAGTAAGTTAAATTTTAAGACTAGAGTTTTTAAAAAGCCAGCCACATGCTATTTGTAAGAGAAATCTACCACAATGAGATGTCACTAGATGACTATATTAAAAAAGACATACAATAACAAGTGTTGGTAAGGATGTGGAGAGAAATGAGAATCCTCATAAATTACTAGTGGGAATATAAATGGTACAGCTGCTTTAGAAAACAGTCTGGCAGTTCTTCAAAGGTTAAACAAAGTTACCATATGAGCCAGCATTTCTAGTTTTAGATATTTAACCAAAAGAACTGAAAATGTATATCCACACAAAAAAATTATACACGAATATTCATATTAGCCAAAAAGTGGAGACAACTCAGATGCCCATCAACTGATGAATGTATAAACAAAATGTGGTATATCCATATAACAGAATATTACTTGGCCATTAAAAAGAAAGTTTTGGGCCGGGCGCGGTGGCTCAAGCCTGTAATCCCAGCACTTTGGGAGGCCGAGACGGGCGGATCACGAGTTCAGGAGATCGAGACCCCATCCTGGCTAACACGGTGAAACCCCGTCTCTACTAAGAAATACAAAAAACTAGCCGGGCGAGGTGGCGGGCGCCTGTAGTCCCAGCTACTCGGGAGGCTGAGGCCGGAGAATGGCGTGAACCCGGGAGGCGGAGCTTGCAGTGAGCTGAGATCCGGCCACTGCACTCCAGCCTGGGCGACAGAGCAAGACTCCGTCTCAAAAAAAAAAAAAAAAAAAGAAAGTTTTGGCACATACAACTTTATGAACTTGAAAACATCATTCTAAATGGAAAAAGCCAGTCACAGAAGGTAATATACCATACAATTCCATTTATATGAAATGTCCAAAATAGGAAAATCTATAAAGACAGAGGCGGTATTAGTAGTTCCAGGGGATAATGGGAAGAGGTGGGACTAAAGAGTGATTGATAAAGGGTAGAGTGTCTCTTTTCTGGGTGATGGAAATGTTCTAAAATGGACAGTGATGATGGCTGCACAACTCTGTGGATATAGTAAAACCAATGAATTGTATACTTTAAAGGAATATATTTTATGGTATATGAATTGTATGTCAATAAAGCTATTTTTAAAACAAAAATCATAAAGAACCCCAAAATAACTACCACAAAAGGTTGAAAACAAAAGAACAAAGTTTATGTCCAGGCTGAAAACAAAAGAACAAAGTTTATGTCAGACAAATGCTAACAAAAAGCTTTAAAAAAAAAAGGATAATAATACAAAACATGGTAGACTTCAAGGGCAAAAGTCTAAAAACAGAAAAAAAAAATTATCATTTTAGCTTTCCCCCTAAGATCGAAATCAAAGAGGGGTCGGGCAGAGTGGCTCACACCTATAATCCCAGCTATTTGGGTGGCCAAGGCAGGCGGATCACTTGAGGCTAGGAGTTCAAGACCAGCCTGGCCAACATGGTGAAACCCCATCTCTATTAAAATACGAAAATTAGCTGGGTGTGGTGGTGTGCACCTGTAGTCCCAGCTACTCAGAAGGCTGAGACAGGAAGATCACTTGAGTCCAGGAGGCGGATGTTGCAATGAGCTGAGACCGTGCTACTATACTCCAGCCTGGGCAACAGAATGAGACCCCGTCTCAAAAAAAAAAGAAATAAAAATCAAAGAAGAATGTTCACTGTCACCACTATTATTCAACCCTCTATTAGAGTCATAAAGCAATAAGGCAAAGTAAATAAATGGAAGGCAGCAGGCAGATGGTAAAGGAAGAAATAAAAACTGTCCGTTTGCAGAAAACAAGGTAGTCTACGAAGAAATACCCCTCAAATTGACAAAAAACTTCCTAGAACTAAAAGTGAGCTGAGCAAGGTCACAAGATATAATCACTCAGAAAAAAAACAAAATATTTAAGTATAGATCTAACAAAACAAGTGTGGGAACTATCTACTGAAAACTATAAAATGCTGATGAATAAAATTTTAAAAAGATCTAAACAAAAGGCAAGACATACCATGTTCATATACTGGAAGGCTCAAAATAGAAACATTATTAATCATCCCTAAATTGATATGCAGGTTTAACGCAATTCCTATCAAAATCCCAGCAAGATTATTTGTAGAGAAAGAGAAGATAATTCTAAAATTTATGTGGAAAGGCAAAAGAACTAGAAGAATATTTAAATGAAGTAAAAGCAATTACTCCACCTAATTTTATGACTTATTACAGAGTCTGACACAGTAATCAAGACCATGTGGTAATGGTGGGAGACAGAAACACTGATCAATGGAACAGAACAGAGGACCCAGAAAGAGACCCACATAGGTATGGACAATGATTTCTGATAAAGATGCAAAAGTAATTCAATGGAGGAGGATGGCCTTTTCAACAAAGGCCTAAGAACAGTTAGATCTCCATAAATGAATCTCAATCTCAATCTCACACCTTATATATAAAAAGTAGTAACAAATGGATCACAGATTTAAAGGTAAAATGTGAAAATATAAATTCTCGGGGGGAAAAAATAAATCTTCCAAATCTAAAGTCAGGCAGAGAGATTTTTGACTTGGCTGGGCACTATGGCTCACGCCCACAATTTCAGTGTTTTGGGAGGCTGAGGTGGGAGGATCACTTGAGGCCAGGAGTATGAGACCAGCTTGGGCAACAGAGTGAGATCCCATCTCTACAAAAAGTAAAAAATAAATTAGTTGGGCACGGTGGCACACCCCTGTAGTCTCAACTACTCAGAAGGCTGAGGCCGGAGGATTGCCTGAGCCCAGGAGTTCAAGGTTGCAGTGAGCTATGACCACATGCCACTGCATTCCAGCCTGGGTGACAGAGCAAGTCAAAAAAGCGGGGTGAGTGTGCAAGTGGGGCTCTTAGACTAGAAACCAAAAACACAAATCTAACAAAGAAATCAATAAATTAGACTTCCTCAAAATTAAAGATTTTGTTCTGTGTTAAAAAATCCTATTAAGAAGACAAGCCAGGCGCAGTGGCATGCATCTGTAGTTCCAGCTACTCGGGAGGCTGAGGCAGGAGGGCTACTCGAACCCAGGAATTTGAGATTAAGGTAAACTATAATCACTCTTGTGAATAGCCACCGCACTGCAGCCTGAGCAACACAGTGAGACCCCATGTCAACAACAAACAAGGAAACAAACAAACAAGACAAGCGACACCACGAGAGAAAAGATCTGCAAACCACAAACCCAACGAAGGACTAGAATCTAGAATCTAGAAAGAACTCTGAAAACTCATTAGTTAAAAACAAAACAAAACAAAACAAAAAACACTGCAATTAGAAGAGACTAAAGACATAAAAAGATATTTCACTGAAGAGGATATTCAGATGGCAAATAAACAAATAAAAGGATGTTCAACATCATTAGCTACTAGGGAAATGCAAATCAAAACCACAATGAAGGCCAGCCATGGTGGCTCACATCTGTAATCCTAGCACTTTGGGAGGTTGAGGGGATAAGATCACTTGACTTCAGGAGTTTGAGACCAGCCTGGCCAACATGGTGAAACCCTGTCTCTACAGAAAATACAAAGAATTAGCCAGGTGTGGTGGTGCGTGCCTGTAGTCCTAACTACTTGAGAGGTGAGAGGATCACCTGAGCCAGGGAGGTTGAGGTTGCACGGAACCATGATCGTGCCACTGCCCTCCACCCTGGGTGACAGAGTGAGACCTTGTCTCAAATAAAACAAAACAAAACAAAACAAAAACAACAAAACACAAAGAGATATCACTATATTCCTATCAAAATGGCAAAACTAAAAAATAGTGATAACACCAAATGCTGACAAGGATGCAGAAACACTGGATCATTCATACATGTCCACTAGGAATGTAAAATGATACAGTCACTCTGGAAAATAATTTTGCAGACCTTTTAAAACTAAAACTAGAACTAAAACTACCATACAGCCCAGCAACTGATAACCCTTGGGCATTTACCCCAGAGATATAAAAACTTATTTTCGTACATAAAATTGTATATGAATATTCATAGCAACTTTATTCATTAACAGCCAAACACAGAAAACTATGTGAATGTTCTTCAGTGGGTAAATGTTTAAACAAATGAAAGTACATTATATGGTAGAATACTTCTCAGCCCCCCGCCAAAAAAGGAACAACCTACTGATATACACAGCAACTCGGATGAACCTCTGGGGCTAGAGAGAGTGGGTGAGTTTATCAAAAGGTTAGCAAGACTGAGTCTCGTGGGTGACAGGACAGTTAAGTATCTTTTATTGTGGTGGTAGTTACGTGTGATAAATTTGCACAGAGCTACAAATACACACATGAGTGCAAATACAACTAATAAAAGCTGAAAAGCTCTGTGTACTGTACCAATGTTATGTCCTAGTTTGGATACTGCACTATATTAAGAAAGATGTTAACAATGGAGAAGGCTAGGTGACGAGTACACAGGATGTTCCTATACATTTCTCAACTTCCTACAAATCTATAATTATTTCAAAATCAAAAGGTGCTTTGTTTTTTTCCCCAAAGAAATACAAGCTACACACTGGAAGAAAATATTTGCAAACTACATGTCTGACTAAAACTAGTATCTACAACATACAAAGGAACTCTCAAAAGTCAATAGTATAAAAGCAAGTAATTCAATTAAAGAATGAGAAAAATATGCACAGACATTTCACCAAAGAGTATAAGTATGTGGACAGATGGCAAATAAGTATGTGGAAAGATGTTCAACATCATTAGTCATTAGGAAAATGTAAGTTAAAACCAAAATGAGTTATTGCTACATACATACTTAAACACCTAAAAATAAAAAAGTGATAATAACAAATATGCTGGCAAAGATAGAGAAAAACTGGACCTCTCATACAATACCAGAAGAAACAGAAAGTGGTACAGCCACTCAGGGAGACAACTTGGTATTTTCTCCCAAAAAAAAAAAAAAAAAAACAACAACAACGAAAAAACCCATATACTTACACATATGACCCAGCAATTCCATTCCTGGGCATGTATTTGGAGAAGAAAAAAAAACTTATGTCCATGCAAGCACCTGTACATGAATACTCAAGATAACATTATTTGTGATAGCCAAAAACTGCAAACAACCAAAATGCTCTTAAATAGGCTGAATAGTTAGAGAAACTGTGATATATCCATACCATGAATTACTACTTAGCAATAAAAAGGAACTGATAGCTAACATGCAACACCAATAATAAAAAACACTCAAAAGACAATCACAAGGGAAAAAGTAGTCGCAATTTATATCACAAAGTGCTAAATTTTTTAAGTCTATAAATCAGGGTGAAAAAGCCCAACCACCAAATTTTAAAATGAAAAGTTCAAAGAACTTTGAACAGTTAAAATATATATATATACACACACACATATATATATATATATAGAGAGAGAGAGAGACAGAGAGAGAGAGAGAGAGAGTCACCCCCCAGCCTGGGTAACAAGAGTAAAACTCCGTCTCATAAATAAATAAAATAACAACATGCTTGTATAATTAAAAAAATACATATTTTTAAAAAACAACAAAAAACTTCACCCTCACCCATAAGAGAAGCGCAAGTTAAAACTATAATGAGTTATAAATTTTCAGCTGATAATTTGGAACGATCAAAAAGTTTAATAACACACTGTATCGTTGAAGGCACAGGAGGAAAAAACAGTCTCTTACAGAGCCTGTAAGATTACAAATTAGCACACACACCTTTCTCTAGAGGGAAATTTGGCGACATCTACAAAAAATATTTAGATGCGTTTTCTATTTCTAGGAATTATAAAACTACTGGCTATATTTAGACAAGTGCATAGTGATATATATTCACAGAATATTCTCTACAGCAATGTTTTCAACAGCAAGAAACTACCCAAATGTCAACCAACAGGGGAATATTTAATAACAGAATCCAACGAATCAACTGCCTACTAAGTAGCTGCTAAAAAAGAATGAGGCAAATATGTTTGTTTGTATGTGCAGGAACTATCTCAGTAAAGATATAAAAAGAACTGAAAGCAACACCTGTGATTGAAATAAGGGTGAGAGAGGGACTTCCTTTTCATTACAAACCCTTTTGTAACTTCTGATTTTTGTATATCAATGTATTACCTATTTAAAAATTTAAAAACAATCAAAAAATTAAATATAATTGACCTTTGAACTACACAGATTTGAACTGTGTGGGTCCATTTATACACAGATTTTCTTCCACCTCTGCCGCCTCTTAGACAGTAAGGTGAAAATCCTTCTATTACTCCTCCCCTTTAGCCTACTCAATGCAAACATAACAAGTATGAAAACCTTTAAAATGATCCACTTACAGAATAGTAAATATATTTTCTTTCCTTATGATTTTCTTAGTAACGGTTTCTTTTCTCTAGCTTACTGTACTATAAGAATACAGTACACAATACATATACAAAATATGTGTTAATCAACTGTTTATGTTATTGGTAAGGCTTCTGGTAAACAGTAGGTTATAGTAAAGTTTTGGGGACGTCAAAAGTTACATGTGAATTTTTGACTGTTTTTGTTGCGGGGGTGGCATCCCAATCCCCTTGTTCAAGGGTCAACTGTACAATAATTCCATGTTAGCAGAAAAGTATACAATTAGACCAATGGAACAGAGTAAGATCTAGAATAACATTCAAAGGAAGTTTTGGGAAAAAAATTAAATTAGAGCCCTATACTCATGTAAATAAAAATAAAATCCAGAATTGATTAAAAAACCCCACAAATGTCGGAACTGGAAAATGTTTTTTACTCCTCTAGGAGGCAGGATAGGTCATCTGGAATCAAACAAAATCCAACAGCTGCTGGTTTAATATATGAAAAGCCATCAGTGTTATACACCATATTAATAGAATAATGGGAAAAACTATACAATCATCTCATCAGATGTTGAAAAAGCATTTAATAAATTACAACATGCAGGCCAGGCACAGTGGTTCACACCTGTAATCCCAGCACTTTGGGAGGCCAAGGCAGGTGGATCACCTGAGCTCAGGAGTTCGACACCAGCCTGGCCAATGCAGAGAAACCCCATCTCTACTAAAAATACGAAAATTAGCTGGACGTGGTGGTGCGCGCCTGTAGTCCCAGCTACTCGGGAGGCTAAGGCAGAAGAATTGCTTGAACCCAGGAGGTGGAGGTTGCAGTGAGCTGAGATCATGCCCTTGCACTCCAGCCTAGGTGACAAGAGTAAAACTCTGTCTCAAAAATAAACTAATTAATTACAACATGCTTTTATAATTAAAAAACTCAACAGGAAGGGCATCTATGAAAGACTCCAAAGCTAACATTATACTTAAGGGTGAAAGACAAGATGCTTTTCCTAAGGAACAAGAAAAGAATGTCTACACTTCAAATTCAATAGCATATGAAAAGAGTTTTATATAATGATCAAGTGGGATTTATTCCTGGAATGCAAGGATGGCTCAGTGTATGAAATTCAATATAATACATCACATTAACAGAATGAAAAAAACATTGTTTAAATGTCCATAATACTCAAAGCAATCTACAGATTTAATGTAATCTTTATCAAAATCTCAATGGTATCTTTTATGGAAATAGTAAAAAAAATCCTAAAGTTCATACAAAATCTCAAGGGACTCCCAAAAGCAAAAACAATCTTGAAAAAGAACAAAACTGCAAGCCTCACACTTCCTGATTTCAAAACATATTACAAAGCTACAGTAATCGAAACAGTGTGGTCTTGCCATAAAGACAGATAGACCAATGGAACAGAATAGTGAGCCCAGAAACAAACCCTCACTCATATATAGTCAAATGATCTCTGACAAGGCTGTCAAATCACACAATGGAAAAAGGACAGTCTTCAATTTTTATTCAAAAATACAGTTTCAAAATAAACATTTTAAATAAAATTCTAGGAACTGCAGATTATCCTGAAAGGACATACAGAGATAATAAACTAATTTATTTGTTTTTCAACGATTCAGGCTTTTTATTTTCACCTATCTTAAAGTGATTTAATTCTAATACTACATCCAACATCCAGTTTCTTTTGTACTGTAATATCTCCATATTTGGCACATCTAAAGCTTACTTACATTTCAGTTTTAATAAATTTAGCCAAGAGTAGTGCCAAAGAATTACAATAACTAATCTCTGCCCAGAGCTATTGGGGTCTGCCGCAAGCACTGTCAGGAATGAAGCAAAGAAAAAGAACGGGCCAGGCATGGTGGCTCATGCCTGGAATCCCAGCACTTTGGGAGGCCGAGGGGGCAGACTGCCTTAGCTCAGGATTTCGGGACCAGCCTGGGCAACACGGTGAAACTCCGTCTCTACTAAAATACAAAAAATGAGCCAGGCATGGCAGTGGGCACCTGTAGTCTCAGCTACTTGGGAGGCTGAGGCAGGAGAATCGCTTGAACCCGGGAGGCAGAAGTTGCAGTGAGCCGAGATCCCACCACTGCACTCCAACCTGGGTGACGCAGCGAGACTCCGTCTCCAAAAAAAAAAAAAAAAAAAAAAAAGAATGGCTTAAAATTATTTGCCAAACACCCAGCTTTGTATCAATAAAACGTCTTTTTAAAAATAAAGAGGGCCGGGCACAGTGGCTCAAGCCTGTAATCCCAGCACTTTGGGAGGCTGAGACGGGCGGATCATGAGGTCAGGAGATCGAGACCATCCTTGCTAACACGGTGAAACCCCGTCTCTACTAAAAAATACAAAAAACTAGCTGGGCGAGGTGGCGGGCACCTGTAGTCCCAGCTACTTGGGAGGCTGAGGCAGGAAACCCGGGAGGCGGAGCTTGCAGTGAGCTGAGATCCAGCCACTGCACTCCAGCCTGGGCGACAGAGCGAGACTCCATCTCAAAAAAAAAAAAAAAAAAAATAGAAAGAAAGAAAGAAAAAAATGATCCCCCAAAATTAGATTCTCCCTTTGTTAACATTATCCTACCTACCCCATGACAACTATACAAACAAGACTATTACATTAAAATCACCAGATAAAGAGACAGAATATTATCTACAAAGGAATGTACGACTTAGCAGGTAAGTGTTAGATTTCGTTTTGAAGGTCAGAAACCAGGCTGCCAATTAGGAAGAAAAATTTCCAAAGAAACCCACCTACAGAAAACTTAGTGCTCTTGATTTCCCAAAATTCAAGTATAGAGGAGCACAGCTTGTGCTGAATTATTTTAAAAGCAGAGTAGAGGCTGGGCGCGGTGGCTCATGCCTGTAATCCCAGCACTCTGGGAGGCCGAGGTGGGTGGATCACGAGGTCAGGAGATCGAGTCCATCCTGGCTAACATGATGAAACCCCGTCTCTACTAAGAATACAAAAAATTAGCCGGGCGTAGTGGCGGGCGCCTGTAGTCCCAGCTACTCAGGAGGCTGAGGCAGGAGAATGGCGTGAATCCAGGAGGCGAAGCTTACAGTGAGCCGAGATCGCGCCACTGCACTCCAGCCTGGGCGACAGAGCGAGACTCCATCTCAAAAAAAAAAAAAAAAAGCAGAGTAGAATGAATCACAAAACCTTTGAATGCTCTTTCTAATACTTATCAGAGCCTGCGTCCTTGAATTTGCATCACCTGATCTCCAGGCACTGGCTATTAGGCATGTGGAAAAAGGGAAACTCAACTATAAAAAATGAGAAAAGAAGAAAACTGTGAAATATAATCCAATGTCAGAGAAGCCCTTGGCAGAAAACACTGGTAACCAATGTTAGTAAGACATAGCAGAAACCTTACCCGCACTGCACAAAACATGATGGATCATTTTAACTATTTAGGAGTGTTAAAGCATCTGTTCCCTTTTTTCCTAAAGCAAAACCCGAGTTTACATAAATATATATATATTTCAAATATTTTCTATAAGTTATTTCTACATCTTCTCAAGCCTAAAAGAGTTGTAAATATCTACATAGAAATATTCTACTTTCAATAGGAAAAAGGGTCAATCTAGTTTTTTTAAATACTAAGACTACACACCCAGCACATCTAGGTTGCCGGTCTTCTCCAGAATTATTGGTATACTGTCCCATGTCAAGTAAGAACAACTGTACCTTTAACAGAGCACTGGAAAATTCAAATATATATAGCCCAGAAAATAGACATTCTTGGTGTTTAATGGAAAAGACTGTTTCATGAACACCAAAATTTAATAGAAGCCAGGCTTAAAAATGAGAAAAATAAAACATGGTTTGTTTAATCACAAATTGAAGGACACCCATGTGGTCAATTTAAATGTTTCTCAATGTTTCAGATTCTTCAGTCTGTAGCATCCAAACACTTTCCAAACAATATTAGGACACTTTCAGAATTTAGGAGGACCAAGAAAAGGCAGTGATCTTTACAGATAATTTCAAAATTTTAAATAATTTTTGGTGAAAAACAGAGACTTAAGGAAAAATGCCTAGGAAATTATTTCATTTTTGTACTCATTATTTACTGTCACTGTGCTCAATGAGAAAAGAAACTGAAGTTCTAAAAGAGACTATAAACATATAACTGTATGATAAAAAACTTAATTTGCTTCTCTACTTTTCCCAATCCTTCCCCTCATTATAACCCTCTCAAAGGGGTAAAAGGGAGCTAAATGATTTCTTTTAAAACGCAACCACAATTATGATCCATGTTGTGCCCCCACAAAATAAACCACTTAAATTATTCTCAGGCAAGAAAACAAAAGAACTAATTTCAATGCCTTCGGGGAGTTTAAGAAGAACGGTGCAAAAGAAATTCAGTAGAAGCCCTCTTAACCGATACTATGATTAACTGATGCTCTCCATTCCCTTTATAGAACATCCAGACCAATGCCCTACCAAGCTAACTGCTTGTGGCCAGTAGACAACTCTACAGTGCTTCTGCACAATTCTGCTCACACCATGTCATGTGCTTACCAAGAACCAGAGGTTTATTCTCAAACTTGCTTATGTTAGTTGCACTGGTAATTGTAATTACAAAACTGAATTAAATATTACAAAAACTGCTAAAACGCTGTAAAAAGAAAGTTGCTGTTTTCATGAAAACTAAGTTAAATGCTCTGGAAAAACCTGATAAAGCCAAGTTGCTTTAAAAAATGCCATTGAAGACAACTATAAAAGATTTTTCCCCATTCGCAACAGATTCTATACTCAAATTTTATCTTCATAAAAGCCTTTAAATCATCTTGCTATAATCTAAATCTGGGAAGTCATCAGTCTCAAAGAAAAGGCCTTGACCTACATCAAAGACTGGCAAATAAATATACATTAAAGCAAGATGTTTAACTTATGTATCTTTTTTTTTTTTAATCAATTCACTACTGGTTTCAACTAGATTGGCTAAAAGGAGTATCTTAATCCATTCGGGCAGCTATAACAAAACACCTCAGACTGGATAATTTATAAACAACAGAAATTTATTTCTCACAGTTCTGGAAGCTGGGAAGTCCAAGACAAAGGCATCTGCAGATTTTGTGTCTGGTGAGGCCTGTTCCTCATAGACAGCAGCTTTTAGCTGTGTCCTCACAGGGTGAAAGGGGGCAAACAAGTTCCTTGGAGCCTCTTTTATAAGAGCCGTTAATCTCATCCATAAGGACTGTGACCTCATTACCTAATCACCTGCTAAAGGCCCCACCTCTTAATACTATTGCACTGGGAATTAGATTTCAACATAGGAATTTGAGAGGGACACATTCAGACCACAGCAAGGACATATTTTATCCTTCAGTAATCAAGTAGAAGAACATTGAATTAGAACATTAGAAATAACACTCATAGTCAGCTGGGTGCGGTGGCTCACACCTGTAATCCTAGCACTTTGGGAGGCTGAGGTTGGTGGACTGCTTTGAGATCAGAAGTTCAAGACAAGCCTGGCCAACATGGCGAAACTCCATCTCTACAAAAAATACACAAATGAGCCGGGCATGGTCATTCCTGCCTGTCGTCCCAGCTACTCAGGAGGCGAGGTGGGAGGATCGCTTTAGCCGGGAAGCTGACGTTGCAGTGAGCCAAGAATGTGCCACTGCACTCTAGCCTGGGCAACAGAGCAAGACCATCTCGGAAAAAAAAATAAAATAAAATAACACTCATAGTCAATAATTATTATGCCTCATACCAATCAATGATAAATCTCTAATCAATAAATACATATGATGGGAACTTATTCAGATATACTGCCTAAGATCTTTAAAAACTTTAAAAACTTCAATAAATACATATGATGGGAACTTATTCAGATATACTGCCTAAGATCTTTAAAAACTTGAAAAGACATCACCTGAGAAGGTAAAATTTGACTTCAATCTGATACAAAGCAAACAAGATGAGTCACCATACTTTTAGATGACTACAGATGGCTGACTTAACAATTTTCCGACTTTACGGTGGTAGGAAAACAATAGGTGTTCAGTAGAAATTACTTCGAGTACCTACACAACCATTCTGTTGGTAACAAAACCATTCTGTTTTTCACTTCAGTACGATATTCAATAAATTACATGAGCTATTCAATACTTAATTATGAAACAGGACTTGTGTTAGATGTTATGTCGGCTAATGTAAGTGTTTTAGGCACATTTAAGGTAAGTTAAGCTAACCCATCATGTTTGGTAGGTTAAGTGTATTAAGTGCATTTCTGTCTTAGGATATTTTCAATTTATGATGGATTTACTAGGACATAACCAGAGGAGTATCTGTAGACCAAATGAACGCAAAGCTGTCTGTTCTATACATGTTGGCCTTTGAAATAAGTAAAAATATTAAAAATATTTAAAAGCACTATGTTAAAAATGTATTTTCTATTTGAAAATTTACCTGAGTCAAGGAAGATATAAATAGCTAAACGAGTAACAAATATAAATCTATTAATAGATTTGTTTATACTTAAGTCTGATTCAAATCAAATACTGTATCCTAAAGAACTATTATTTTGTTCACCATGAAAGTATTCTGTTTTTGCCATTATGTTCTAACAAAGCCAATTTAAACAATAGCTATAAACAATATTATAAACTATTTTGAATGATATAGGTATTATTAAAAGATTGAGAGGAAATATCAAATAATTATCTTGTCCCTGAATGGACAAGATATTTTAATCCAAAATTATTTTTCCTTTTTATTTTCATAATTATGTACATTTCATAGCTCATCAACACCAATATTGGCACACTAAGCAATAAGGTATTTCAAACAAAGTACCCCTTAACACAGGTGCTCAACATACTATCAAAATTAAAATTTTCTTCCATTATTTATATGGATCCATAATATATGCAGCTGCCGGGTTAAATAAGCTAGTGAGGGTCTCCTCTCCTTCAAAATGAATCCAGAAATACACACACACACAAACACACAAACACACACACACCCATAAATGACTAACAAATGGAACACCACAGAAGTATTTTTAAAGTTTATCTGTAAAGTAAGCACATAATTTCTGTGGATTCTACATCAAACACGACATTTTTGTAATTAGCGGAAAAAAATTTTAATTAAGTATATTAAATTTCAAAGACATCAATTAACCTAACAGATGACAGGATAGGGCAATAAGAGGAAGAATACCATTTTTCCCTACTCTATTTCCCATCCCTATCATAGCCACTGTTTGTAATGAGACAGTGTGGTATGGCTCAGCTGTGTTTGCAAGGTAAAATGGTTAAAATCCACTGAATTAAAATGAAATAAAAGATTCCATCTATTGCATTAAAACTAGTTGAAGAGCTAATAAATGTTTACTGAACAACAACCATGTAACAGGTTCATATCTAGCTATTATGGGGATTTATAGATAAATGCCTCAGAAGCCTTATCATTTTTAACAAAACAAAAACACTTAATAAGAGGTAAATTAAGTGTTATGACAGACTGGGCAACATGATGAGACCTCATCTCTACAAAAAACAAAAACAAAAATTAGCCAGGTGTGGTGGCACACACCTGTGGTCTCAACTACTTGGGAGGCTAAGGTGGGAAAACTGCATGAGCCTGGGAGGTTAAGGCCACAGCAAACCAAGATCTCACCATCGCATTCTAGCCTGGGTGACACAGCGAGATCCTGTCTCAAAAAATAAATAAACAAACAAACAAATAAATAATGATAATAAAATATTCAAGTTGGGTGTGGTGAGAATGAGGCCAAGGTGAGAAGATCACTTGAGTCTAGGAGTTCAAGACCAGCCTGGGCGACACAATGAGACCCTGTCTCTACTAAATATACTAAAATTAGCCAGTTATAGTGGCACACATCTGTAGTCTCAGCTACCGGGGAGGCTGAGGTGGGAGAATTGTTTCAGCCCGAAAGACAGAGGTTGCAGTGAGCTGAGATTGCACCACTGCGCTCCAGCCTGGGCAACAGAGCAAGACCCTGTCTCAAATAATAAAATAAAATAAAATAAAATTTTAAAAATAAATGTTATGAGGCCGGGAGCAGTGGCTCACACCTGTAATCTTAGAACTTTGGGAGGCAGAGGTGGGCGGATCAACTAAGGAGTTCAAGACCAGCCTGGCCAGCATGGTGAAACCCTATCTCTACTAAAAATAAAAAATTAGCTGGGCATGGTAGCACGTGCCTGTACGTCCCAGCCACATGGGAGGATGAGGCATGAGAATCGCTTGAACCCAGTGGGGCGGAGGTTGCAGTGAGCCCAAATTGTGCCACTGCACTCCAGCCTGGGCTACAGAGTGGGGCTCTGTTTCAAAAAATTAAAAATAAAAATAAAAAATAAATGTTATGAGAGCATGTGGAGAAAGTGAAATTGATTCTGGCTGTGGAAGAAATATACAGATGAAAGGAGGAAAGCCTAGAAAGATAAATGAAAAAGGTTAAAGAAAAAGAGCATCTGAAATAAGCCTCATAGAAAAAAACAGAATTGAGATAATGACAGGCAAAAGTAAACAATAAATTAAATATCTTACTTTACAACAACCTTTTACTTCACCTCTCAATTCTTACAGTTAATTATGGACAATGAAAAGAATATTTTAATTATGGCTCCAAAATAAAGGCCTTAGAATTATTTTAAATTCATTTAAAGAAATAACAAAATGATTGTAAGAATGAATGAGAATTATCTTAAAAAATGGGAATTATCAGAACTACTGTTTCCATTTTAGTTAGAAATACAAACCATGCATGAAAACATTCAGTTTACATTTGAACATCTTAAAATTTCTTTAAATCTGGTGCTTAAGACCACAACAGAAGGGAAAAAATGAAAAACTAAATGTGCCTGTCCCATTCTGGACTCAGTGATAGCTGTGATCAACTAGCCAGCTGGTGTTCGAAAGTATGTTTTTAAAAACTTGATTTTAAATGTATGTATGTTTAGAAAGAAAGAGAATGCTGGAAGCTATTAAATTTTTCAGAAAACATGGTTTTCTAAAAGATTTAAAACAAATGAACCACTGGCAAAAATAATCATTTAGGAAACTAATTTCTGTGACAAATGTAGCCACTTCATTTACTGAAGTACAGAAAAAGTCTTAATAATGTTAAAGAATCTGTAAAAACAGAGCCTTAAAATATACTCATTCTAAATAAACCCTGAAGACTAATTACATAAAATCTTTTTTCAATAAATATTTTTCACATTCACTAAGCATTCCCCTGCAACAAATATTTATTGAGCCAATAAACTTCCACAGATTACTTTCTGGTGAGATCTTTTTATGCATATTCAAATTGGTTTGTTTTTAATTCTATAACAATGAGATACTGAAAATCTATTTACATATCACTAAGCAATTCTACACCACCTATTCATTTGGTGACTTTCTGTGAATACATACCACAAACAGCAGATTTATTCATGGAAACTGGCATTCAAATCAAATTATCCGTCAATTATTGTTATTTGTGACAGTTATGTTCTATAAAATCACCACAAACACTGAATTTGTGAATATATAATTGCTGCTACTAGGGGAAGTATAAGGTTAGGTTCCTGCAAGCCCCTGGTCACAACGTTTTCATCAACTGATCAATACATAACACATATGTACACATACATATATGTATACATACAGACCATATATAGAGATATAGATAGATACAGATATGGCCTTTAATTTAAAATGGGATATATATATATATATATATATATATCAGACAGACAAGAAAAGATGCTTATGATATATTATTAAGGGGAAAAAAGGGAAGTTAAACAATACTATGTATATGATTCCTTCTGTAAAAAACAAGAAACAACTTGCTTGTACTATATATGCATACACACTAAACAGCTAACAAAGAAGGGACTTTGGCAATTCCATTTTTTACAATGAGCATGTATCAGTTTTATAAGCATACAGTAGATTCTCAAAAAATGTTTTCTTATTATGGCCACTTAAAAAATGAAATAATGTGATACAAAACTCATGTTGTTTCAAATGATTCCTATAATCTTCATGTACTCAGGTAAATTCTGCTACATATAATTAAGAACAAACACCTCATATTTCAAAGATAGAATTTCAGTAAAACATTTTCAAAATGCTCTCAAAAATTCGCAAAAAATGTTCTCAACACTTGCCAATCCCCCAAACTGAAACATTCAATGATTTGTAACAGGGATTCACAAGTTTTCATTATACAGGTAAATATTTTGCGCTTTGCGGGCACAGATGGTCTCTGTACATATTCTTTGTTTTTCTTTCTTTCTTTTTTTTTTTTTTAAAATAACTCTTTAGGAATATTTTTCAGATTTCTTAGCTCAGAATCACACAAAAACAGGTCACAGACTGGATTTAGCTTGCCAGCCATAGTATGCCAACAAACCAGCATTTAGAAGTCTGATATTTTAAATATATTACACCAAAGGCATCAGAGGTCACAACAGTTGAGTTTTATTCTACATTAAATAAGGTAGCATTATACCAATTAAAATTACAAGTTAATATATTGAATTCTATATGCTAGACTACAAATCAAATGATGTAACAACACAGCAAAATAAATTTCAAGCATTTATATTATATAACTGTAATCAAGAGTGTGCATGTGCATGCTTATAAAGCATGCACTTCTCCACTTGAAAAAAATCAGCTGAAATTTAACTACCACACACATCAAAGCTCAAGTCTCCTTTTACAATCATTAAAACCATTCACTTATTTAAATAATCAAAACTAGTAAGTGACTTGTTTTAGAGATCAATCCCTGAAAATTAAGAACTAATCAGAGACTTGTAGTGACTTACTCACTTTTAATTTTCTAATTTATAAGAGATATTGTAAAATATTAATCAATCTTCTAAAAGACTCCTCTTTGGAAGTTTATATTCTTGAAACTTTTTAATATTTACTGTGTCAGTAACCATCAATATACTACCTTTTTTCCTCTGAAAGATAGCTTTTATACATTTGATTTTATCTAAATTTGAAAGATCTTCATTATTATCCAGCTGTTACTATCAAATGAAAATTTCATTATGAATAATAAACTGGGTCAAAGTAAAAGTCTAAAATGAAAATTCACCCTGCAAAAGTAACCAAATACCATCATACAATAATCTTACCTAGACTGGTGGGTTTTATCAGTTCATCCAGTAAATCATAAAATGGTAATTTTTGAAGTTTTATATCCGGATGGACTGGGTGAAGAGCTGATGTAAGATGTGGGAGTTCCAGTTCATGTTTAGGTCCCAGAAGAGAAACAGGGAGTAATGGCGATGATGCAGGGTGACCATCGTAAGTGAGCTGTGGAATGGTAGATGGAGACAAAGTTGCTGGCATAGGACTTGAATGTACGTTGGGGATGGACAAGTCTGCAGGCGTCATGATTTTCTGCGGGAACCGCCGCCTATAGAGTTCCTTAATTTTCATTTGTACAGCAGGACTACAGCCAGCCTTTAGCAAATGCAGGGCTTTTGTGAGAAGTTCGTGTTTGCGTCCGTGCTTGTTCCTCCCAGCGTAGCCCAACAGTACTTGGAGTTCAGAAACTCTAAGGCTCATAACCATTTGCTTAGAGAAAAAACAAAATGTAAAACATTAGTATTCCAATAATATAATTTACACTATTAAATGACACTTTATTATAACCCCCTTCCTATGGTTTACTTAAGTAAATAAATGCCAGTTCACTTATAATCCTAATTATTTCAAACTTCAAATTTAATCATTTAACATAAGTAACCAAAGAAATTTAAAATTATTATTCATAAATTGACTTCTACCCTTGGCTATAAGAGATATAGGATAAACTATACACCAGGGAAAACCACACCTCACTTTATTCCACTGTTTTGATGAAACTGTCAGGTATTTATCAAGCACTTATTGAGTCTCCAGGAGAATGTTGAATGCTATGTAGACGGTAAAACATAATGATGTGCCCTCAAGAATATTTTGTTTTCTTGGGGAAATTATAAGTATATATGAAACAACAAACAGTCCACCTCAAACACCAGATGTAGCCAGGATATCAACAGCTATTATCAAGTGTTACATTCTATACTAACTCTGGAATTTGTAGACTTAAGTTATACCTTTTGTGACCAATTATATATCAGATACTCGATTTGATATTTTCATATGGAACGTCATAATCTTTACAACTCCCCAGGGCATTATCCTGCCTGATTTACATATGAGGAGACAAGTTCAGAAAGGTTAGATAATTTATAAAGCCATAAAGCTACTAAGGAGTACTCAGGATTCAAACCCAGATATGTCTGATTCTAAAGCCCATGCTCTTTCCACTAAACCATTAGGAAAAAGACAGAGCTGGTCTCATATTACTGACTCTCACTTAACTTGCATGGCCAAGTTAGAAGTCCAGCAATCCAATTCATATGCCATAATGTATGAGGCTGCAGTAAAGAAATCTATTTAACTTTGTTTACCTATGTTCACAAACTTATTTGGTCACTGTTTCTCCTTTTTCCCCACCTACTAATAGGAAATGCCCATCTAATACCAATCCTCCCATTTTAAAGTGGTGGAAAATGGAATCCAAAGAGAAGAAATCACTTACCCAAGATCACACAGCTATTAGCAGAATCCTAAAAGACTGCATCACCACTGACAGGGAGTATTAGGATAAAAAGACACATGTAAGCTTACCATTTGCTCTCTATTTCCCCAACTGATTCCTTCACCTCATACCAAATACACAAAAGCTATGCTGCCTTCCCTAACTCACCACCACTCACGATGATGACACCAGCCAATTCTTTGCAAGTGGCAAAACTATTAAGCAAAAAATAAAATACTGAGGAGAAAAGTATATAAAGAGCTTTATAAGCAACATAGCTGGTTAATCAAAGAAATACAAGTCCTTCCTCTACTTCTCTGGCTTGGAAAACTCTTTCCTCAAGGTTCAGCTTTTGTTAGCCTTTGCCCATTAGACCTGGTAGGATGATTTTTACTCTATTTTTACTGGCCACTTTTCGTATCTGTATTTTAGCATTTATCTTGCTTTACTGTAATTTTCTGTTTACACAAGTGATCCTATAACCAACCCAGGGTTCTCCATGGTACACAACCACATTACCCTCAGCTTCTAAGACTAGGGCCTTATAGTGGAAACTCTTCAAATGCCTGCACAATGAATGAATGAACAAACAAATGAACAAACAAGAAAGGAGACCAGAAGAAAGGGTGGGAGGTAGCATCTAGAGTGATAACTTATCCAAATGAACGCTCAAATTCATGTTCTGTAGAGGCATGCAAAGATATAATGTAAACCTTAAAAACAAATGCTACCCAAATCTTAGAAATGTTTCTCTTTTTAGATGTTATCAAAGATTGTAAATAATTACTAACTATAATATCAGCAGGATATCAATTTCTCCCTACTCACTAAAAGAGTACAAAATACTTCTAAAGACTTTTATTATTTAAAAAGGAACAGGGACTTCAAACAGAAATGTACTATTAATAAGTAAACTGCTTTTAAATAAATAACATGAAACTTCAAGGATTAGAGGTTAAAAATAAATTTAAGTTGGCATGGGTCAAATGTACTGCATTTTACAGGGAAAAAAGGTACAAATTTTAAAGAGAACTATTTCAACTCCATTATCCTAAATCAAAAACAAACCAGCAAAACTCAGTGACTACTGTAAACTCTGCATTGATGGCAGCTTTTGACTTTATTGTACAGCTACAAAGATTTAGATGCAATGCAGATATATTATTTTCCTATTTTTGTAGAAGAATATGTTGACATTTCTCATATAATCTCTTGCTTGACGATCCAAAAAAAGCTTATGACACAATAATAAACTTGAGAGCCCCTCAATTATATTTTTTCTCTCTCTGAAACAAAGCATAGCAGCAGCAATAACAATGCTTGGTACATAGTAGGTACTCAAATAGTAGCTGCGATCAGCAAGCCAAGCTTTTTAGTTTTGTTTGTTAAGAGACAGGATCTTGCTATGTTGCCCAGACTGTTCAAACATCTAGGCTCAGGTGATCCTGCCTCGGTCTCCTGAGTAACTGGGTGTTTTTGGTTTTTTTACAGGATTCATCATCAATTGTCGTAATTATCAGGCAGGTACTGTTCTCGCTTTTCAGGTGGGAAAATAAGACTTAGGTGAAGAAACTTGTTGAATGTCATGCAACTGGTTCTACTCCTACTGTGCTTTCTTTCACGCTATAGTATGCTGACTTTAAGAGGACACGAACCACATGCCTTTTAACTGGAAAACAGAAAAACCTATTTGAAGATTAATTTATTTAACTCAATCTCCATTTATGTAACTCAATCTCCATTTCAAGCTTCAACAGTTTGGCTTTTAAAAACAGGTGATTAAGATAAGAAAAGAATGTGTGTGGATTCAAATTAACCATTGCAACCTATAATCAGGTATAATGAAAAATCAGGTGGTATCTATTGCTATTATTGGAACAGCTGTTGCATACTCTTAAGGACTGTGATAAGCATGCAGTATTTTTTAAAATGAAATAAAAGAAGCGGGCGGGAAACACTGAAGCATCTTTCAACAGAAAAGCTGCAAAGAAGCATAAAGCAGTCAATTAACAATGAAAAGTGTTGACAACACTGAAGAAAACTAAACACTAATACATTTGAGATGTTGAAATGAAATATATTTTAATCTGAATTTATTTAAGGTGTTTAAAAATCTCCATTTGTTAGCACTACAACAAAATGAATATTTACAAGCAAGGATTACATCAACCACTAGTACTATTAGAAATCACTACTTCCTCAGCAATTTCATAGCATTCTGCTGACTCTATGTCCGCAATTGATAGAGTTCTCAGAATCCTAGGGGATTTAGAATGCCTCAGAACGGTATATATTTTGAACACAAGAGCATTCTGTAAGGAGCAACCTCTTAAAACTAATTTTTTTAATCTGACAGACATGAACACAATTTAAAAAACCAAAAAGTTGTACAAGAAAAACAGCAGTTCCTTCCCCCTTTAACATACCCCACAATTTTCAAATCCCTGAGGCAACCACTTTCAAGTCTTTTTAGCTAGTTCTTCTGGCATTTTTTTCTCTATATTCTATGTAGTAGGTCTATGCAGCTGTTTAATTTTTTCTTTGAGGACTTTACTGACTTTCTATTATAAAAATACAATGGTTTAGTTCTGTTACATCTCTTCTCCCTCATCTTTCTATCATAATTTTTGGTTGAACCAATTGTCAGTACTTACATTATTACTATGGCTGTAAATAATATTCACAGCTGAGTCAAAAGTACATCATGATTACTCTTCCTTTTCTGTATAACTCTCCTTTCCTTACAGTTAATAATTACACCATTTTTCCATTTGCTTAGGTTTCTAGGTACCTACTGCTAATTCATCTGCAAACAGCTAAAAGTATTAACTTTCTTCTCAATATATTCAAATATATCAGGTAAATCAGTTTTAATTTCTTTCCTGTAGCCCTCCACCGTGTTCCAATTTGGACTGTAGGCTCTCTAGGCCTGGTGCACAATTATGGTCATGGAATTTCCCTTTAGCTTATCTCGGGAATTCCCTTGTCTCTCTTTTATACTGGATCCCGTTTCCTTATCCCACTACTTCCCCTTTCTCGGTTTTCTCTTTTTTTGTGGGGTATTTCCTCACAGCAGCTTTCTGAGAAAGGGGGCACGATGTTTTTATTCCTTGCATTGTATTTTTAAAATCTTCATTTACCCTTACTACTGAGTTTGGCTCAGTACAGAGTTCTGGGCAGGAAATCATGTTCTGTCAATATTTTGAAGGCCTTCCTTACTGTTTTCTGGCTTCCAGTGTTAAGAAGCCTAGTACCAATCTGACCCACAATCCTTCATAGTCAACTATATATGCCCATCTGGAATCACAGAAGCTTGTCTTAATGTGTTCTGAAATTTTACAATGTTGTGCCTTGGGGTTGGTCTTTTCTTTTTTTTTAACTGCATAAACTGATAACTGTCGAGTCTTTTAAACTTAGAGATGTATGTCCTTCAGTTCTGGGAAGTTTTCTTACAATAATCTTCCTTCCATGTCTTTGCATTCTCTTTCTTATATACTTATTATTCAGACACTGGTCTTCCTAGACTGATTATCTAATTTTCCTTTACTCTGTTTTCTTTTTCCTTGTGCATTTTTACATCTCTTGTCTTTTAGCTCTACCTTCTCGGATTTTCCTCAATTTTATCTCCTAACACTTATATTAAATTTTTAATTTCCATGAACTCTTAATTTTCTGTATATTTCTCTTTTCTTTTTCCTCTACATTTTGTTATTTTTCTTTTTTGAGAATATAAATTGGGTGTTGATGTTGTTTTCTTCTTCTCCCTACATTGGTCTCTGTCTTTCATGCCGGAAGCTTTCCTTAAATGAGAGGCAATCCTGGGCTGTGCATACATATTTAAGAGTAAGATACTAAAAAGATGATTGGAAAATCTATGTGAGTGAGCAGACCAGGGTACTTCATCTAGAATAACTGAGCAATAACCTGGCTATTTTGTTTGGACTCCCTTTGCTTCCTTTTGTCTGATCACTTTTGACAGAGAGGAACAATCCTATCTCCTGCTTTGGCGGTATAAGGCTGGCTTCTAGTGTTCTAAGGGCAGAGTAGTGGGGAATGGGAAGTCCTCACCATTCAAGACAATAATATTTTACTCAATCCCTTTTTCAGATATGTAAAACTTTGCAAAAACATACATACATATGTATGCAAACTCTGTCCCAACTACACAGAGGCAGGGGCCATGTTTTGAGAAAGATAAATACAATAATACTCAAAAAATGTCAACAAGCAAACAGGCTTTTGCAACTGAACAGAAAGTGCTGGTTTTATTGTATCATTAGCTGTGACCTTCCATTATTGAAGGTTATGTCTACACTGTGGATAAGAATTAGGTATTTCTTGTTGAACAACATAATTACTCTTGTTCACACATCCCACTGCAGTGGTTTACGGGATTAGTCATAAAGCAGACTCTATATTATGAGTCTTTATCTGGTATCAATTTATAATGAATTGTAAACCAGAATGAATTCTGAAGACAGACAAAATAGGCATGTAATAATGTCATAATATTTCATTTATACTTTTGCCTTTTATCCACAAAAGCAAATGAATAATCACAAATTCTATAACTGCACACATTAAATCTTGCACACAACAAAAGTATTTTATTATTTTCAAAGTCAGATTCTTCATTTAATGGGGCTTACTTTTGGATGACTACTAAATCTCCTCATTAGAAATTCTTAATAAGCAGCTATTAGCAATCTGTCAACAATGCCTCATTCAAGCAGAAAACCTAGTTAGACAGTTTCTATTCAAAGCAGCAAATCAGGTTGGTTACATACTTCTCCATAATCTTGTTTCACCTAATTTCTCATCTTTTATTTATTTCACAGCATAAGATAACTGGAAAATGCCTGGTAGTGCCTACTCCTCTAGTTATCTTCCACCTCTCCAGATCCATCTTATTGGCTGCACTGAGGTCCCACAAAGTGACAAAATATTGCAATTATACATAAATAGAGATTCCATTCTCCTTTAAACAAAGTATAAACACCGTTGAAATGGTGCACCATGGCTTCAATTTTTGTTAGATAATTTAAACATCATCCTTATTTACGTACTACCACATTTCACGAAACTTCTATCCTTAAAAAAGTTCCTTCTGGACGATAACCTGAACAACAACGACGACGACAAAAACATTAAAAAATACAGGCCCACGCCTGTAATCCCAGCACTTTGGGAGGCCAAGGCGGGCAGATCACTTGAGGTCAGGAGTTCAAGACCAGTCTGAGCAACATAGTGAAACCCTCTCTCTACTAAAAATACAAAATTAGCCGGGCATGGTGGCAAATGCCTGTTAATACCAGCTACTTGGGAGGCTGAGGCAGGAGAATCGCTTGAGCCCAGGAGGTGGAGGTTGCAGTGAGCTGAGATCGCACCACTGTATTCCAGCCTGGGCAATAAGAGCAAAACTCCGCCTCAAAAAAAATAAAATAAAATAAAAATAACAAATCCAACTCAGAACATTGTAACATTGGAGTATAATATTTTTCCTAAAAAGAAAAAGTTTAGGCCAGGTGTGGTGGCTCACACCTGTAATCCTAGCACTGTGGGAGGCTGAGGCAGGAGGATCACTTGAGCCCAGGAGTTTGAGACTAGCCGGGGCAACACAGCAAGACCTCATCTGTACTTAAAAAAAAAAAAAAAAAAATTAGCCAGGCCCATTGGTGGCACACACCTACAGACCCAGCAATTCAGGAGGCTGAAGCAGCAGGATCCCTTGAGCCCAGGAGTTTGAGGCTGTGGTAAGCTGTGATCACACCACTGAACTCCAGTCTAGGCAACAGAGTGAGACATTGTCTCAAAAAGAAAAAAGGAAAAAAAATTTTTAAGGACTTAGTTTAATTTTAAAATTTAGAGTGTAAATTCCTAACACATTGCCAAACTTCTTACGCAGAGGTGGGAAAATATGGCTCTTATTTAAGAAAAAGGCTGCTCTGAACACAGATGTTCAATAAATGCTTTTTGGATCCATGCACAGGCCCTAAATGAGTATGCATAGGAAGAGAAGAAAGGAACAACGAATACACAGAAATAAACTAGTCTTCAGAAACACGCGTAATTATCATATTAATTCAATTCTCAAAGGTTACTGAATACCTAAAATATGCTGAGTAAATGTACAATACAATATAATGGTACTGGCATATACAGAATTTGGATTCATGGCCACTAATTTACCAAATTACAATCTTACAGGTTCTGCTTTCTCACTTCAAAAAAAAAAAAAATGAGGGATTAACTAGAAGTTCTCAGGGTTCCTTAAAATTTCAGAATTCAACATTGTAACTATATTAAATGAAATTTTCTTCTCATTCTTCTACTCTTCTATAGTTGAAGAAATACAATCCATATAGTAGTTAGTGAAATCTTTCTATATTAGCAATGTTTTCAACCATAACTTTTAGTGTCATTTACATGAGTTGACAGAGTAAAAATGACAAAACATAATATATATTAAATACTTATAATGTACCAGTAACATACTAATAAGCATGATTATCTTATTTAATCCTCACATGAACCCACAAGACAGAGTATTATTATTCTCACTGTATAGATAAGAAAACTGACATTACATCTAAAATCACACAGTGAATACGTGATGGAGATAGGGCTCAAATCTGACCTGACTCCAGAGCTCACAACTAACTAATACAACGTCTTATCACAAGCTCAGCCAGGGCTGAGTATATGTTAAACTGAGACAGGGACAGGAAATGGGTGACGGGGGCACTAAATGACAGTCAAGGAATTCATACAGTATAATGTGAGCAGGCAGTGGAATACATGCATATTTTAGAGGCAGTAAAGATGTAACTGAAATAGTGCTTAAGGAAGTTACTGAAGTAACCACCAACAGGATGGCTGAAATAAGAAAAAAACTAAGAAATAAATCTTCTAGCTAAAAGATACGGCAATGAGCAGGATTTATCTACATGTAAGGTAAGAAGGAACTGTGCAGTGGAAATATAGGAGACAGGACCAAGAAATACTGCAAAGAGACACTACAGGCCATGTTCAATATTCTACAAACAGGTAGGTCTTTTAAAAATTAGACTGTACTTGATCATGAGAACAATATCATTCACTTTTCAAATAAAATCTAGAATTTAAAAATACTAAGTAGGGCTTTAAGAAGTTTTAAGTCTATTAAATTCTAAAAGATGATTATTCTTTCCTAACTGTCCCCTTATCAAAACAAACAAAACACTGCATTTGCAATTAGATGATCTAAGTTTCAGATAAGACAAAAGGCAATGAAAGAAACAGTATACCCTATCTGAGAGAAAGCTGAAAAGCCTAAAAGAAGAAACATGTATTAACAAAACAAAAAGTGAGAAGAATGCATCCTCTAAACTAAACAGTCTAAATTACAGCTTCAGTCTGGGTCCTAGAACAGAGATTAAGGAGAAGTCCTAGAGGGATGGTACAGAACTATTTCAGAGTAACAGGTGTAACCTACTGACGGTAACAGAGCTAGCAAGTAGTGGATGGAGCTCAGACTCAAAAGGCAAATGCCAACCGTCACACAATGCTACACAGTAATAACAACTAGAGACACTATCAGATAGTATGAAAATGTTTTTGGAAATAACAGTAACAGAGTATCATAAATGAACTTAAAGTATCTTCTTCTTGTCTAAAACTCCATCTAATATATGAAGTTTTACTCCAACTTTCTTGACTGACGGTCCCCCAGCCTCTGCTATAACACTTCTAAGAGTTCACAACCTTTAAAAGCTGCCCCATTCGTGAAATTGGGGCAGGAACTGAAAGTTCCCTTTAAAGTCTGACCAATGGTTCTAAAATTTCGTTCTCTTGGTATATTAGAATCGACTCTTAAAATGCTTAAAATGTGTTAAAAGGACTCCTTTCCTTCAACTAGCTAGACCCCTTCCCACTCCTGATCCTTCTCAAGCATTCTGCAGTTCATAGTACTCAGAAGTGAATGAAATAATCTAGATATGGTGTGACTAGTCCCAAACACAGCAGTATTACTATCCCTCTTAAATGAACATATTTTTACCAATATAACCTAAAAAGTCATTCACATTTTAGGTTTGTTTTATTTGGACAAGAGGGGATGTATGATATGTGTTACTCTTTCATTTCAGCAGGGAGGGGGCCGCATCCACATCATCCTGTTGCTCATGTTAACTAAAACCGTTACTCTTTCACATAAACGGCTACAGTATAAAGTCAAACCACCTTATCCTCTAACACAGTTTTTGTTAATTTAAAAGTAGAACTTAACGTTTCATGCCACTAAACTTCATATTTTTCAGCTCTTCATTCCAGCCTTTCAAATCCCTTTTGAAAAACTGTTTCCTATACCCCTCTATTGTACAATTATCACAAAATGCGGTATATCATTGATTTTCCAGTTTATGTCCTCTCATAGACTTTGAGTTTTTCAAGGATAAATACTCATTTCCATATCCCCTATGCAAGTATAGTTAATGACACCAAGTAAGTGCCCAACAGATGATATGAATTCCTCTTCATCATCTTAATACACCCTTCCCAGTTCTGTGCCATATATAAAATCTGAGAATTGTGACCTTAAATATTCACCCAAGTCATCCTTAAGAACTTGGAATATGGGCCGGGCGCGGTGGCTCAAGCCTGTAATCCCAGCACTTTGGGAGGCCGAGACGGGCGGATCACGAGGTCAGGAGATCGAGACCATCCTGGTTAATATGGTGAAACCCCGTCTCTACTAAAAAGTACAAAAAAAAAAAAACTAGCCGGGCAAGGTGGCGGGCGCCTGTAGTCCCAGCTACTTGGGAGGCTGAGGCAGGAGAATGGCGTGAACCCGGGAGGCAGAGCTTGTAGTGAGCTGAGATCTGGCCACTGCACTCCAGCCTGGGCGATAGAGCGAAACTCCGTCTCAAAAAAAAAAAAAAAAAAAAGAACTTGGAATATGACAATGTCAACTCTCTAGGGCCCTGAGCATATCATAAGAGATTCTCCTCCAAGTAATAATAAAATTTAAGGCTACAAATAAGATTATTCAATATTTGCGATTAAGATGTCTCTTTTCTTAAGGATTCCCTTTTCTCCTAGGATGCTCTTTTCTCCTAGGATTCCCCAGTCTTTTTTGTTGTTGTTCTTTGTTTTTATGAGACAGAGTCTCACTCTGTCGCCCAGGCTGGAGTGCAATGGCACGATCTCAGCAACCTGTGCCTCCTGGGTTCAAGCGATTCTCCTGCCTCAGCCTCCCAAGTAGCTGGGACTACAGGTGCATGTCACCACGCCCAGCTAATTTTTTGTATTTTTAGTAGAGACAGGGTTTCACCGTGTTAGCCAGGATGGTCTCGATCTCCTGACCTCATGATCCACCCACCTCGGTCTCCCAAAGTGCTGGGATTACAGGTGTGAGCCATCGCACCCAGCCTGATTCCCCTATCTTAAGGTAAAAATAAACATCTTCCAGAGGGCACAAGAAAATTAAGGTTATCATATTTCAGTCCCGACTGATAAGTTTTAGACAGAAACAAGTTTTTAAAAAGATGTACACAAAAGTTCTAAAAGTCCTAGGTGGCCAGGCACGGTGGCTCACACCTGTAATCTCAATACTTTGGGAGGCCACGGCGGGCAGATCACCTGAGGCCAGGAGTTCAAGACCAGTCCGGCCAACATGGTGAAACCCTGTCTCCACTAAAAACATAAAAATTAACCAGGCATGGTGGTGGGCACCTGTAATCCCAGCTACTCAGGAGACTGAAGCAGGAAAATAACTTGAACACCGGGGGGCCGAGGTTGTAGTGAGCAGAGATTGCATCACTGCACTCCAGCCTGCACGACAGAGAAAAACTCCGTCGTCTTAAAAAAAAAAAAAAGCCCTAGGAATGATTCCTTACAGAGAAATGTTAAAAAGAAAAAAATAGGTTACAGCAAAAAGTTATTCAAGTCTTGCAATGACAGCTTGCCTAAATATTTTTTAAAATTCCATCAGAAGCCTATTAATAATAGCAATCCTTTCTTTTCTACACAGAATGGAACACTTTCACTTAATTATTCTACTAGTTATAGATAAGAGAAACAATTTCACAACAAAAGCATCCTTTAGTCTATGTAAAGTAAAACTGCTAACTTTCCATAAAACTTAGAGATCATTATGATCATTATCTTCAGAACAGATCATTATGATTAAAATTTAAGTTTTATGATTTAAAGTAACATTTACAAAGTTACTACAGTAGCAAAAGCAAGTTTAAAAAAATGTTTTGGCTGGGCACGGTGGCTCACACCTATAATTCCAGCACTTTGGGAAGCCGAAGTGGGCAGATCACCTTAGGTCAGGAGGTCGAGACCAGTCTGGCCAACACGGTGAAACCCCGTCTCTACTAAAAATACAAAAATTGGCCGGGTGTGGTGGTGGGCACCTGTAATTCCAGCTACTCAGGAGGCTGAGGCAGGAGAATTGCTCAAACCCGGGGCGGGGGGCGGGGTGGGCGCGGAGGTTGCAGTGAGCTTCACTCCACTTCACTCCAGCCTGGGGGAAACAGAGAGACTCTGCCTCAAAAAAAAAAAAAACAAAAAGAAAGAAAGAAAATGTTTTTATTTTCTTTCAAAAATTCCATTAATGTGCATAAAAATACCTATTAAAGGTGAGGCCCATGAAAAAATATTACACATTCTTCCTGAAATTTATGGAAGAGAAGGAAAATGAGCTACTCACAAAACTCTGAGGCCAAAAACCCAAACAGACTATACTTTTTAGCATCCATTTTAACATATCCAGAACATTAACCAAAAAAGCAAAAAGAAAAAAAAAAAAATAGTAAAGTTACAGATAAGCAATTTTTAAAAAATGCACAAAAATAGAAAAACAAAGTTTAGCTATCTACAACTTACTCTGTCAAAAAGAAAGAAAAAAAGTTTAACTGTCCATGTCTAAAGGACAACTCATAAACTAGCCAAAAGAAGAAATGATCTGTGGTTATGGTTTTTTTAGAAAAAGTCTTCTATCTTTTGTGGACATTAGAAAGTGAAATAAAATATGAGTTTATCATAATCAGTCAAAAAGAACAATTACTGAAAACTCATTCTTAATACCATTCCTTGAACATATACCTAATCAAATTCCAGAGTACTTCTCCAAATACTCAATGCAGTCAATGTTCTTAAAAGTTAAAAATAAAAGTTACTTTACTTCCTGTAATCCCAGCACTTTGGGAGGCTACTCAGGAGGCTAGGTGGGAGGATGGCTCGAGCCCAGCAGATCAAGCCTCTAGCCTGGGCGAAAGAGCATGACCCTGTCTAAAAATAAAAATTAAAATTAAAAAATTTAATTTATTTTTTAAAAAAGGAAAAAAAAGTAGAGATAAACTCTATGACAGAAGAGAAACAGTATCACTGAATCCTAAGTCTAAAGCAATCCTGCTTTCATTCAGCTGTCTTCCTGAGTGATCTCATTCACTCGTAACTTCAAAACGCCATCTCTAAATTAACAATTTCCAAATCTTTATTTCCAGCCTAACCTCGGTCTCCTAAACTCCAAATCCATATCTACTAAACACCTCTCCTTTATGTCCCAGGAGTCATCAACTCAACATACTCAAACCTAACACATCAACTCTCTCCAAACCTTCCATTCACCTAATCACCCATCAATGCCAGAAGCTGCTACACCATCTTCTTGTTCACATCCAATCTATTTACTAAGTCCTGTCAATCTTAACACCTTCAAATGTCTTAGTCCCTATTACCACTCTAATTCAGAGTCTGCAAGAGACTCTTAACTTTTCTCCCCGCCTCCAATATTATCCTCTCCAAGTCATTCTCCTCACTATTGCCAGTGATCATTCTAAAATATAAATCTAATGATGTCACACTTGTGCTTAAACTTTTCCATGATCACCTACTGCACTCAGAGGTCCCAACTCCTTAGCATGACAACTGTAATCAATCTTTTAACCAACTCTCCATCTTCCAGGAAGCTCTTCTCCCCCCTCCCATCCCAGCCTTTTACTAGCTAACTCCAACTCATTCAGTTAACTCTGATGTCACAACCTTTGGGATATTTTCCTTAATCCACTACTAACATTTAAAAAATTTACCCTTTTATGTGCTCTCCTCTTTAACTCAGTTTACCACTCTCATGCCATATGTAGAGAGGCCCTGTTTACTTGTTAATTCTTGATCCAAAATATATGCTCTGTCTATAGAGACTGTCTTGTTCATCGTTAATAAATATGAGGAACAACGGTTTGGCACCTGTTAATTATTACAAACCACATTGGTAATGCAAACCTATTAGAAATTATACATGTAACCTCTCACAAATAAGGACATTATATAAATGTGCCCAGTGCCTACTGAGCATACTGGCATCCAAACTCAGCAATTAGTGTTCAAACAATAATGTTTTAGTTTTAAGGGCTAAACTGAAGTTTATACTTAATCCTACAAAGAATAAGAAGTTATAAAAACACTTTCAACTGCAGAAAATGTTAAAGGGAGGAAACAGACATATAAAAAATCAATCTAAATGAAGAGTAAATAATTTGAAAGGGGATGTAAGATAGACCAATTTAGAGGCTGTTTTATGAATACCAACTTGACACTACAAGAGTCTGAAATAGTGATGGTAACAACCAAGAAGGAAAGGAAGGCATAACATTAAGAAGATTTGAAAAGACTTGAATGTGGAGGAAGTCTGTAGTTCAGATGATTCAGAAACAGGGAAGTCTTCTTTGAGTATACTAACTCAGTCAGGTTTCCTGGTTAATGTTCTTACAGAATTCTGTTCCTTTGCTTTATAGCATTCAACACAGTTTCAGACTCACATAGTTTCAAAGTGGAAAATTCTCGTAACAATCTGGCCCCAACTTCCCATAACTCTTTTACACAGATATCCACATGTGGACCTAGTAGCTGTTCTGCAAACATACCTCAGTGTTTTCTCTCCTCATTACCTTTGCTCATGCTGTTCCCCCTGCTTCAAAAAATATCCCAGTAATCCTTTACTACCTTTAAAATCCCCTTTTTAAATTTTCTTTTATTAAAGACAGGGTCTCACTCTGTCACCTAGGTTGGAATGCAGTAGCATGATCATGGCTCACTGCAGCCTTGACCTCCCAGGCTCAAGCAGCCCTCCCAACTCAGCCTCCCAAGTAGTTGCGACTACAGATTCACGTTGCTCCCCATGGCTAATTTTTGTTTTTTGTAGAGTTGGCCAAGCTGGTCTCGAACTCCAGGCCTCAAGTGTTCCGCCCCACCTCAGCTTCCCAAAGTGCTGGGGTTATAGGTGTGAGCCACTGTGCCTGGCCACCAACTTCCAAAACTCTTCTAAGGCCCAGTTTGAAATAAGCTTAGCCAGAAGTGACCTCTTCCTCTTATGAATACATTGTAAACTACTCAGATTTACATGGTTGTTTTGTTGATATTGCTTTCTATTATCATTTATCATTCTTCTCCTCAAAACAATGAAGCTGGCCGGGCGCAATGGCTCATGCCTGTAATCCCAACACTTTGGGAGTCCGAGGCAGGTAGATCACAAGGTCAGGAGTTCAAGACCAGCCTGGCCAAGATGGTGAAACCCCATCTCTGCTAAAAATACAAAAAATTAGCCAGGTGTGGTGGCACACGCCTGTAATCCCAGCTACTCAGGAGGCTGAGGCAGAGAACTGCTTAAACCTGGGGGGCAAATGTTGCAGTGAGTCAAGATCATGCCACTGCACTCTAGCCTGGGCGACAGAGTGAGACTCCGTCAAAAAAAAAAAGAAAAAGAAAAAGAAAACAGGAATGAAGCAAACTCCCTGAGGTTAGCCACTCCGTGGAGGGAGGCAGGGGTGGGGGGTGGGGGTGAAAAGAAGGTCATTAATTCCAAGCACAAAGAACAGCAGAAGAGAAAGCACCAGGAACTCAGTGAAAAATAAGCCTCAACGTCTACTCCCTCTCCCAAAGGATTCTGACACTGGGTTCTACAGACCCCTACAATTGTCCTCCCACCTAATCCCCATTCTACTTATGGGCAGTAATATCTCTAGAAAAGTGCTGTCCAAAGGAAATACGATGTCAGCTGCAAATGTTGAGACACATACATAATTTTAAACGTGCTACTAGCCACATTTTAAAAAGTAAAAAGGCCAGGCATGGTGGCTCACGCCTGTAATCCTAATACTTTCAGAGGCTGAGATAGGACGATCACTTGAGCCCAGGAGCTCAAGACCAGCCTGGCCAACACAGTGAGACCACATTTCTATTTCAAAAACTTACAAGTAGGTAAAATTAATTTTAATGATATATATTTACTTAATCCAATAAGCCTAAAATATTATTTCAACATACAATCAATATCAATTATTAATGAGATATTTTCCATTATTTATTTCATACTATGTCTTCGAAATCCAGTACGTTTTACACTTACAGCAGATCTTAATGAGGACTAATCACATTTCAAGTTCTCAATATCCACACAGAACTAGTGGCTATAGTACTGGACAGTCCATCTTCTAGGTCATCCTGTCATTCACTGAGGTAAAATTTTAGTACCTGCCTTGGCCATACAGGCTCCAACTTAACTCCTCATCATTACTTTCCCCCTCAGCTACCCACTCCATGGGCCACATCCTAGACCTTTTGCAGCAGAACCTGCACCACCTTCAAAATCACTAATTTGAACATTCCATTTTCCAACTACAACCTCCTTTTCTTACTTGCTTCACTGCAAGAATTCAATTTCATAAAGATCTCTAATTCACTGATGTTGTCATGCCCTATTCATTGGCCCCAAACATTCCTTTGCAAAATTCCCTTGTCCCTCCATGTAGTTCCCACTTTGTAGGAGAAAAGAATGCATGCACTCATGCAGTTGGATGTTATTTTACATCCACAGTTGTCAATCTCAATGGGCACAGGCATCTCAATAACTTTCCAGTGAGCCAGCAATCAAACTTCCTACAATAACTCTTTCATATCTTTTCTTTGCTCCTCCCACATCTCCTTCCTTCAAAAACTACCTTTAGGAAGCATGTATAAAACAAATGACTATTAAACTTTAACAATGCATTTAACACTGTTACTTCATATTCAAGAAAACATTTCCCAAAATAAAGTTTTTGCTAATTATTAAAACATCTGTTCTCTATAAAAATTCAAATATGAAAAGGTACAAGAGAACCAAACTATTTTTCATATACTTACAGGAGTACTAGAATGTAATTTCACAAAAGCAAAAACTATTTCATTCCCAAATGACGTGTGAGCATTTAACGCAGCTGATTTGGCACATAAATCAGCACTCACTTTTATTGATGGAATGACTGGATAAGAACCTTGCTTTAAGTAAATGTGATACCAAAGGCCAAACAGGCAAAAGGGAGGAGGAGGGGAGAGGAGGGGAGAATGCTTATTTGTTTGCAAGATTTAGCAGAGAATACCTATAGCTGCAAAGAATACTTATAGGCCAGTAAAGGAGTAACTATTTTTACGTTTTACTGAGAGTTTGTAAAATGTATCCATAAAAATAATGGACAAGGCCGGGTGCAGTGGCCCACGCCTCTAATCCCAGCACTCTGGGAGGCTGAGGTGGGCAGATCATGAGGTCAGGAGTTCCAGACCAGCCTGGCCAACATGGTGAAACCCCATTTCTACTAAAAATACAAAAATTAGCTGGGCACAGTGGTGTGCGCCTGTAATCCCAGCTACTTGGGCAGCTGAGTCAGCAAAATGGCTTGAACCCAGGAGGTGGAGGTTGCAGTGAGCCGAGATTGTGCCACCGCACTCCAGCCTGGGTGACAGAGCAAGACTCCACCTCAAAAAAAAAAAAAAGGACAAAAACATTTAAAGTGTAATACAGAATTTAATGGTCTATGATTCTGCCAAAAAGCTGGACTTTTCTCATAACTCTGATGATTCAACTTCTTCGTGGATGACAGCATGGACACATACAAACCTGAGCACTTTTCAAGACTTAACCCAGGTGAGAGGCGGTGGCTCATACCTGTAATCCCAGCACTTTGGGAGGCTGAGGTGGGCAGATCACCTTAGGTCATGAGTTCTAAACCAGCCTGGCCAACATGGCAAAACCCCTTCTCTACTAAAAATACAAAAATTGGCCAAGCATGGTGGCAGACGCCTGTAATCCCAGCTACTTGGGAGGCTGAGGGTGGCGAATCACTTGAACCCAGGAGGCAGAGGTTGCAGTGAGCCAAGATTGCGCCATTGTACTCCAACCTGGGTGACAGGAGTGCAAACTCAGTCGCAAAAAAAAAAAGACTTAAGCCCGTGTAGATCACTGGGGTAATTAACTTAAGTCCCTTCTTCTACAAACATCATCAGATGTAATTACTGGAATCTATGAGCATGTCTATTTGCCACGCTCTGTCCTTCAGGCTGGAGTACAGTGGCACAATCACAGCTCACTAGAGCCTCAACCTCAACCTCCTGGCTCAAGCGATCCTCCCACCTCAGCCTCCCGAGTAGCTGGGCCACAGGCACGCGCCTCAGCCAGCTAATTTTTATATTTTTTTGTAGAGACAGGTTTTCGCCGTATTGCTCAGGCTGGTCTCAAACTCCTGCACTCAAGCAATCTGCGCACCTCAGCCTCCCAAAGTGCTGGCACTACAGGTGTGAGCCACCACGTCCACCCTATACATATTTTCAGGTCTCCAAAACTTTCCTCTCCACTTTCTGCTATGGAGAAATGTCACCCAGAGGCTTACTGGAACAACTGAACCAGAGAGGCTCCAGACTCAGACCAGCAGGGAGCTAAAATCAATGGTGAGGCACAAGTCTAAACATGCGGAGATTAAGCAAAGTCTGCATACTCATAAGTGGGACACCCTTCTCCTGCCTTGTTCCCCAAACATTATCAGCCAAGTTAAGTAGCCTCAACAAGAGATTACAAAATTCCTCTCTGGAACAAATGGACAGACCAAGACCTACTCACACTTAAAAGACCATTAATCTTATTCCTGGGACTATCTAAATTCAGAGGTGAAGACTAATGGCAATTCTAAAATTCATGTTCTTTTCCCTGATCATGATTCAATTAGACACAAAATACTATACTTTTTTTAAAGGTCTTTAACCTTTAAGATGCTACCTGATTTTGAAATCACATATTAGAATAACTTCTGGAACAAAAATATTCCTTTTCCAGTCTTACTCTGACACCCTGGGGAAAGATGTTTAAGGAACAGAGGCTGGAGTTTTTCACACACCACTCTAAAGAAATGCAGAAAGAAACTGAAGCATTCAGAGTCTTACAATTTCTAGGTCCTATTTCATGTTTATCCCACAAAAGGGAAAGGAAAAAAACAAAATAGGCAGAATGCAAATCAATCATATATATTTGGTAAGAGCTAAGCTCTGCTGGAGAGGAAATTATTGGCTAACATTAAGTTAGGGAATTTTTCATTTATTCATGTGATTCTTGTATTTTACTACAGAAAAAGCAATCAGGCCGGGCATGGTGGCTCACACCAGTAATCCCAGAACTTTGGAAGTCTGAGGCGGGTGGATGACCTGAGGTCAACAGTTCAAGACCAGCCTGGCCAACATGGTGAAACCCCGTCTCTACTAAAAACACAAATATTAGCTGAGCACCGTGGTGAGCATCTGTAATCCCAGCTACTCGGGAGGCTGAAGCAGGAGAACTGCTTGAATGCAGGAGGCGGAGTTTGTGGTGAGCCGAGATTATCTGGCCTGGGCAACAGAGTGAGACTCCATCTCAAAAAAAAAAAAAAGAAAAAACCAAAAAACACAACCTTGAAAAAATAAAAAGTTATATATATTTCCCACACCATTACTGATTAAAAGTACTTCAAGCCAGGTGCGGTGGCTCAATACCTTGAATTCTAACACTTTTGGGAGGCTGAGGCATAATGATCACGTGATTCTGAGAGTTTGAGAGCAGCCTGGGCAACATGGCAAGACCCCATCTCTATTAAAAAAAAAAAAAAAGTTTTTAGTCAGCTGAGCATGGTGACATGCACCTGAAGTCCTAGCTACTCAGGAGGCTGAGGTGGAAGGCTCACTTGAGCCCAGAAGTTCGAGGCTGTAGTGAGCCATAATAATACCACTGCACTCCAGCCTGAGCAAGAGAGTGAGACCCTGCATCAAAAAAAAAAAAAAAAAAAAGTACTTCAAGCACATTCATTCAGTGCAATGCAAGCTACTACCGCTTAGCATTACTTAGAGAGATACAGGATCTAATTAAATAACCCTGCTTAGCAAACTGCCTTCTAAGAGGATCACTAGAAGTAAACTTTTTCTTTTTTTTTTTTTTTTTTTTTCTTGAGACAGGGTCTCACTCTGTCACCTCGTTAGAGTGCAGTGGATCTCAATTCACTGCTACCTCCATCTCCCAGGATCAAGCAATCCTCCCACTTCAGCCTCCCAAGCAGCTGGAACCACAGGTGTGCATCAACATGCCCAGCTAATTTTTTGTATTTTTGATAGAGATGTGGTTTTGCCATGTTGTCCAGCCTGGTCTGGAACTCCTGAGCTCAATCACTCTGCCTGCCTTGGCCTCCCAAAGCACTGGGATTACAGGTGTGAGCCACTGCTCCCAGCCTTATTTTTCTTTTTAAGTTACAAAAAATACCACGAGTGAGAAGGTGAAAGCGATCGTCCCATTTTAAATTATGCACTGCTGTACTGTAAATTTTAAATTTAAAAAAGATCAAGTTTTCAAAGTTTTTGCTCTTGGGACTCTTTTATACTCTTGAAAGTGGAGGACCGCTGCCCCCCCCCCCAAGAAAAACTTTATGTTGATTACATCTATCAATATTTACTGTAGTTGCAGTTAAAGCAGAAAACTTTAAAATATTTGTCATTAAAAAAATAATAATAGCTGGGCAGGGTGTCTCATGCCTGTAATCCTAACACTTTGGGAGGCCGAGGCGGGCGATCACTCGAGCCCCCAACTTCAAGACCAGCCTGGGCAACATGGCAAAGCCCATCTCAAAAAATAAATTAATTAATCCATTACTTGTTAACATACATCTTGTATTTAAAAAATATTTTTAATAAAAATTAGAGGACTATCACAGTTTTACATTTTTGCAAATCTCTTTAACATCTAGCTTAATAAAGACATCCTGATTCTCACATCTACTTTCCCATTCAATCTGTGTATTAGATTACTTTGAAGAATATAAAGGAAATCTAGCCTTATGAAGCTCTATAGTTTGGAAAAAATAGAGTATTTTTATTAAAATACTCTAGCTTTTTCAGGTAACTTTTGATATTCTTTGATCCTTCACTGAAACTCAACAAATGGCAGGTTCTTAAAGGCTGCTGCAATGCAGGAATCTGAAACCATATCAATGAATATTTCCCACTCTGATAAACTGAAATTCATTGGTCTATCTTCCATTTCCAATGGATCTTTTCATCCAGGCATGATTTTGTAATATCATGCATTGGTTATTTGGAAAATATTAGTTCACTGAGTTACGTAGTTCTTCCAAATGTTGACATATTTCACTATGCAACTTCAATATAACACATTCATTAATATCACACTGATCTTATCAAAAAAGTCAAGTATTGGGAAACTGTCAAGCTCACAGTGGCAAATACGTCTTCCAAAGTTCTATTTTCACTTGAAAGCTTAAATTTTATCATTAGTAACAAATATTGTCAGTTGTTTTCCTTGCAGTGACAGGCGCACTTTGTTTATTTTCATGAAAATGTATGCCAAATACCCAAGTCTGTATAACCATACTTTGCCAGCCATTTTTTTCAAGTAAAAATGGTATTCCATTTAAAAAGCTCACAACTCAACTCCAGAAGTTCTTTTCCCTAAGTTAACCATCAGATTTGATATTCAATAAAGTGTTTTACAGGTACTTTTCATTTCATCATACAAAATATATTTTAAAATGTACTCAACGACTGAGATACAATAAAATTAGTAAGTTTTATTGTTTCATGAAGGACATAAAGTTTAACTGGCATGTTTTTTTAATTCCAAGTACATAGTGATGAACAACACTGCTACTAGCACGATTTAGTGCCACTGCCTTAATTTGTGCCAAGGTGCTGGCGGTTTTACCCACCAATGATTTTGCAAATGTCAGCACAGCAAATAATGCCTTACTATCATAAGGAAAATCATTTTGACCTGGAGAACATCCAGAAAAACTTCAGGAACCACCAGGGGCCTGAGAAACAGACTTTGAAAACCTCTGTAATAACCGATGCATTACTTGTATAATTTTTAAAAAGATAATTTTTACTAAACATTCCACTATAACAGAAATATTTAAATAAATATACACACACGTGATAATATACTAAAATCACCAATAACCCGGTACCTCATACACAGCAGATACCCAAAAATAAATAACAGAACGTGATAATTCTTGAATAAATAACAATTACTGAGAATCTACTATAAGCCAGTTTCTGAGCCAGTTCTGTGCCTCTTCAGTCCCCTTCTTGGGTAACTTACAGAAGCCCACAGACCAGAATGATGATTTTAACATATGAGAAAAAATATTTACTCTGAAATCTTTCCAATCTTTAAGATTAGACTTGCATGACTGCAAGAAAAAGTCTTAAAATTCACCATAAAGCACAAGATAGCATGTTAAGTTCTATTTTAAGCACTATGCCATGAGCTTTTTTAAAAACAGGCTTGCTCACATTCAGAAACCCAAATACAAAATGAAATGCTTTGGCTGTGCACTGCCAGAACTGCATAAAGACGCTGCATTCCATTTCTCCTCAAGCTATACAACCCTTACCTGTGATGTTTTCATTCCTATTGTTAAGTGAAACTCCAGCATTAATACTATAGAGGTTACATTAAATGTGGCAATTATTTTTTTTAAAAACCCAGTAGCGTATAGCAAAACCATCAAAACAAGTTCTTAAGAACTTTTAACCATATACATTGATAAATTCAAGCGGTAAATCTCTATAAACATACATATGGAATATTATGCACTGTTAAAAAGAATGAAACCATCTCATTGTTTGGACATGTCATGGAAAGAGCTTCACTATTTATTGTGAAAAAAAGCAAATTGTAGGATGTTATGTATAGTATGATCTCACTTATGGTTTTAGGAAAGATATTTATGTACATGTACATTCACTTAAGTTCCTTCTGTGTGTCTAGTTTTGTTCTCATCTAGACATACACACAAATAAATTAAAAATATTATACAGACATACACATTTAAATGCCCATGCAGAGAAAAGAAAGAATATAAGGCCAGACACAAAACACGACATATTTTTATTCCATTTATATTAAATGTCCAAAACAGGCAAGTCTACAGAGACTGAAAATAGATTATCAGTTGCCTAGGGCTAAGAGTGAGGTAAGGTTTAGGAAGGAGATTATGCTAAAAGGATGTAGTTGCTTTTTGAGGTGAAAAAATATTCTAGAACTGATTGTGGTTAATGGTTACACAACTTTGTGAATATACCAAAAACCACCTGATTGTGCACTTTAAATAGGTGAACTGTAATGGGATATGTTGATTTTATCTCAATAAGGCTGTTACCTCCCCCTGCCCACCCAAATAAGAATACACAGATATACACCAAAGTGACTGCCTCTAAGAATGAAGATGATGAGGTCTTTCCATTTTTACCCTATTTACGGTTAGATTATTACAATGAGAATTGTATTCATTTATTATCTCTATAACGTAAAACAATGTAAAAGGTAAATCTAAAACAGTCCTTCATAAATTATTCTGGATTTAATGTTATTCAAGTTCATCTAAGCAGCAACAAGAAAAAAGAGCGAAGATACGACCCTAAGAATATTTTCAATTTAGATTGTCTCACAAACAACAGCATCAGGCCCCACTCTCTGACAGAAACAAATCTTGAACATAATTTGTTCATCTGACACATGTATATTAAAAACACCTACTGTGTCCACAGAGTAGGGATGGGAGAATGGAGGGGGGTACAAACAGAACACAAGCCAACAAAAAGACGCAAACGAACAGCTCTGGCTTTAAGTTAAGGGCTTTTGCTATATAGCTAAAGAGACAAAACACACACACAAAGTGGACTGAGGTCAGACTATAGAAAATCTTGAATACTAGACTTAGAATTAAGACTTTATCCAGTTTTTGATGGAAAGCTATTCAAAGTTTTTATAGATAGGAGTGACAGAATGAAAGGAGTGTTTTGGTGAAATTAACCCAGCAACCAAAGGGGGGAAACTGAAAGCAGTGAACAGCAGAAAAGGTAAGAAAGAGATGAAGTTTTCAAAAATAGGAACATTTTACAACAGTCCTGTGAGAGTTACTGATACCTCCATTACTAATTAATGTTCAAAGGATTTTAATGTTTGTTTTGTCTGCTTGATCTAAGGAAAAGCTGAAAAAAAAGGTGGTTTCTTCATTTTGATGAATTTTAGAAGTTCATAGCTAAGAATGAAGATTTACCAGAAAACTCTGAAGGAACGTTTCTAGGGAATTATCTTTCCATGTGACACTACTGAAACCAAGAGTACAGGGAATCAAAAGTAACAGGAGTTGCACAATTTTTAACATGGAAGGGCAAGTATAGTCACAAACATCTAACAAAAAGTGCAGTGGCAATTAGTACTACTTCTGAAATTGATAGTTAATGACAACTAAGTACTTAAAAATTGTCTCTACTGCCTATTTCAAAGAAATTCTAATGATAAAATGTTACATAAATGCAGATTTAGGTGACGACCAAATTCTAAGGAATCAAATTTAGAGTACGATCAATTTCCTCAAGTTCCTTCCACATGCGCTACTTTTCGGATGTTGCACAAACAGCATGTTAATTCACATATGCATTTACTAATCGGTTTAACTCCTAAAGGTTTTTACTAAAAATAAAAATGCTTTCATTGCCTATGTTAACTTTCTAAAACCAGATCCTGGGCCAGGCGCAGTGGCTCACGCCTATAATCCCGGCACCTTGGGAGGCCAAGGCAGGTGGATCACGAGATCAAGAGATTGAGACCAACCTGGCCAACATGGTGAAACCCTGTCTCTACTAAAAATACAAAAATTAGCTGGGCGTAGTGGCACCTGTCCATAATCCCAGCTACTTGGGAGGCTGAGGCAGGAGAATTGCTTGAACCTGGGAGGCAGAGGTTGCAGATCCTTGAAACAATGTTACCTCCCAATTTAATACTACGGCAACACTTTGTTTTGAGATTAAAAATATGAGTAAAACAAAGTCTTATTTCCATTTTCTCTATATTAATGTTCAGTATAGTGTTTGGTTTTTGGGGGATTTTTTTTTTTTTTTTTTTTTTGAGACAGAGTCTTACTCTGTCGCCCAGCCTGGAGTACAGAGGCACGATCTCGGCTCTCTGCAACCTCCACCTCCTGGGTTCAAGCAATTCTCCTGCCTCAGCCTCCTGAGTAGCTGAGATTACAGGTGCGCACCACCACGCCCAGCTAATTTTTGTATTTTTAGTAGTGACAGGGTTTCACCATGTTGGTCAGGCTGGTCTCGAACTCCTGACCTCGTGATCCGCCTGCCTTGGCTCCCAAAGTGCTGGGATTACCATGCCTGGCAATATTCAATATAGTTTTAAAATGCCAGTTAAGGCCGGGCGCCGTGGCTCAAGCCTGTAATCCCAGCACTTAGGGAGGCCGAGGTGGGCAGATCACGAGGTCAGGAGATCGAGACCATCCTGGCTAACACGGCGAAACCTCGTCTCTACTAAAAATACAAAAAACTAGCCGGGAGTGGTGGCAGGCACCTGTAGTCCCAGCTACTCGGGAGGCTGAGGCAGGAGAATCACTTGAACAAAGGAAACAGAGATCGCAGTGAGCCGAGATCTCGCCATTGCACTCCAGCCTGGGCGACAGAGTGCAACTCCGTCTCAAAAAAAAAAAAATGCCAGTTAAAAACTGACAAGCATCGGCTAGGCGTGGTAGCTCACACCTGTAATCCCAGCACTTTGGGAGGCCGAGGCAGGTGGATCACGAAGTCAGGAGATGGAGACTATCCTGGCTAACACGGTGAAACCCCGTCTCTACTAAAAATACAAAAAATTAGCTGGACGTGGTAGCTGGTGCCTGTAATCCCAGCTACTCAGGAGGCTGAGGAGAATGGTGTGAACACGGGAGGCGGAGCTTGCAGTGAGCTGAGACTGTGCGACTGCACTCCAGCCTGGGCCACAGAGCAAGACTCCGTCTCAAAAAAACAAACAAACAAAAAAAACTGATAAGCATCTAAATAAGGTACAAAAACTTGCAATATTTGATCACTGTGATATAATTTCCAAAATCAAACATACTTGCATACTTGAAATTCTACTATTCATAGAATAGTATGAATAGATTATAAAATACTATTTCATAAGCAGTTTCATACTTTATCAAACATTCTGATGCCGAAGTAATGTTTGCTTACATTTTGTAAAACCTGTATCTGCCATCATTTAATAATCTTATCTCACACATTACAGAAACATAAACAATAAAGCTATGACAATGAACAAACCAAGAATGACTAATTTATTTCTCTGAAAACATTTTATCTAACTTGCAGAGTGGGCGCAGTGGCACAGTGCCTCACACCTGTAAAAACCATCTGCAGGCTGAGCACAGTGGCAGAGTGCCTCACACCTGTAATCCCAACACTTTGGGAGGCCGAAGCAGCATTGCTTGAGGCCAGGAGTTTGAGACCAGCCTGGGCAACACAGCGAGACCCCTGTCTCTAGAAAAACAAAAGAAACATTTGTATTGCTTTCTTTTTTTTTTTTTGAGACAGAATCTCACACTGTCGCCCAGGCTGGAGTCCAGTGGCACAATCTCGCTGCCACCTCTGCCTCCCAGGTTCAAGCAATTCTCCTGCCTCAGCCTCCTGAGTAGCTGAGATTACAGGCGCCCGCCACCATGCCCAGTTAATTGTTTGTATTTTTAGTAGAGATGGGGTTTCACTATGTTGGTCAGGCTGGTCTTGAACTCCTGACCTCGTGATCCACCTGCCTTGGCCTCCCAAGGTGTTGGGATTACAGGCGTGAGCTGTGAGTCACGGTGTCCAGCCTGCACTGCTTTCTAAAGCACAAAAAAGATCTGTCATATCAATATATTTAGTTAAAATAAAACATCTGCAAACTTTGGTACAAGGCTGCAAAGACACTGCAAAAAAAGTAGAATAATCTAAGCCTGGCACGGTGGTTCACGCCTGTAATCCCAGCACTTTGGGAGGCCGAGATGGACGAATCACAAGGTCAGGAGATTGAGACCATCCTGACTAACACGGTGAAACCCCATCTCTACTAAAAAAATACAAAAAAATTAGCAGGGTGTAGTGGCGGGTGCCTATAGTCCCAGCTACTCCAGAGGTTTAGGCAGGAGAATGGTGTGAACCCGGCAGGTGGAGCTTGCAGTGAGTCAAGATCATGCCACTGCACCCCAGCCTGGGCAACAGAGCAAGACTCCGTCTCAAAAAAAAAAAAAGTAGACTAATCTGATAGGGACTATTTGAACAAAATACAATGTAAGCTTTCAAATGATCATACAGCCCTGTATTTACTAATCTGGATAGACATGAAAATAGCAGATTATAAATAAAAAATAGTGTTGTATCTTTTTGTGATGAATATACATATACATATGCTCACAGAGAGAAAGTCTAAATGCATAAATACCCAGATGTTAACCATGATATTTCTGAGTGTTGGGGGTTACAGGTACTGTTTATTTTTCTGCTTACTTTTCAGATTCTCTGAAATTTTCCCAAGCAAAATGACACTTACCAAAATTAATGTGTATGATTCCAACTAACAAACTCCAAACTTTTTGAAAGGAGGCTTGCAAAATGCCCTAGGAATATCCAAAAATACCCTAGCATAGAGCTTTCCCAAAAGGGAAAGTATCAGCAACAACATAAGTAGAAATTTTTGTGAACTGGGCACCCTAGAGGACTCCAGGTCTGCTGTAGTACCTTTAAGGAGGCCTACACAAGACGTAGGCTCAAGTCCCTGCCACTTTTATTTGTATGACCTTGCAATAGTCACTTACCCTTTCTGGGCTCACTTTCTCTATCTATAAAAAGGATTTAGTTATCACTCGCCTTTCCTACCTCAAAGAACTGCTGGAAAGATCAAAAGAGATAATGCAATATATTATGAACTGCAAAGTACTATATAAATAAGATATTATTATTCAAACATTAAAAAAGCAAGATGCTTCATGCCAGGGTCAAATACTTCAGAAAACACCACAGCCAACTCTATGAAGTAATGAATCCGTTTTTGGTCATTGTTTTTTAAAGGCTACATCTCATCATAAACACCCAGTTTTTCTGGGACTTGGATACTTTTTCCCAGTTCCCACTACAACCATTGGCCACTTTATTTTCTTATCCCTGGTTACCAGCAAGAAAGGGTACAAATTATACTAAACTCAAAAGCCTCAGCAAGAACCCTGGAGCAGCATGCTGATGGAGTTCACCAGGAGAAACCCAAGGTTAATCAGCTATGGACTCGCCACTAAGCACTACTGCAATCAACAGGGATTACAAGAGACTCTTTGAAGAGAAAGACAATGCAATCGCCCAGGAGAAAACGGTGGATAAAAAGAAGGCAGTATTTCAAAACAATCATATGAAATACTTAGAAACTATACTGTAGTATTTTATAAACTATACTGTAGTGTTTTTTAAATACTGTTCATAAAAATAATGACATAAAACAAAAGCCATCTAAATGTGGCACTTGACAAAAGTTACAGAGATTCAAATCAAATCCATGAATAAACTGTCAGACGTACTTGCCTCTATCTGAAATAAAAGCAGTCAAATTACAGCGTAAGGATCAAAATTAAGTGGCTATTTCTTGAAAATAAAGAGGCAGAAAAGAACAATAGAATTCACTGACACACTTATAGGAACTTTTATAATTATGGTTTCTCTTTCCATTTAATTTCATTATTTACTCCACTAAAATGACGATGAGCTTCTTCTCTCCCACTCTTCTTCCTGTAAATTAAAATGGCAATATAATTTGGTTTGAGTTTTACTCCAAAAAAAAAACCATATATTTTTTTTAAAGTACTTTAAGAGGAGCTGCATGAAGCTGTCAGCTTATTAACCACCAAGATCATCTGGCCATCACACCCTCCTGCTTCTAAGTTCCTAAAGATGACAAAATGCCCTCCACATTCTTAAAATGTCATTTATGGGTATTCCCCTAATGAAAAATTAAGCCTTTCATAAACAAATGTGCATAGAGAATTCATTTTGATATGTATGATTCACAATCTAATTTTTATTGGCAATATCTTGAAGTGTTGCAGCTTGCGCAATTCCTACAGGGGATAAAGATCTATCCGTTTTTCCCATCTGATCTTTGCAGATTTCTTATAGATTTAAAAGGACTCACTAAAAAAGCCATGAGGAAAATAATTATGAATACAATCCACAGCAAAATGAAGTATCGGGCTGAAACCTAAGATAATGAAAAGTCACTGAATGTTATGCAAAGCTTCACAGTTGAAGTACTCTATTCCCATTTAAAATTTCAAAAAAACTAGATTTTCTTCTTCTTACTGATTTTTCGTATATTAGGAATGCATATTTACCTCCAAAAAATCACAAACAAAAAGCCTTCCGAAAATATCATTTCCAAAAGGAGTATCTGCCAAACCTTACTGCACAGAAAATTATATATACACATTCTTTTTTAACACATTCTCAAATAACTATGGTAGGCGTTCCTGAGATCACCTCCTCCACCCCCCAAAAAAAGAACAGCAAATCTAACCACAATAAAGTATTAACCAAATTTTTTTAATGCAGTTATCACCAGCTAAGCAATTTATCACACAGCTCCTCAAAGTCTCAGACACACACAATGACATACCAACATGTCAAAACAGTTATTATAATTTGAAAAATTATACAACAGGAACATAAAAGTAGGAAAAAAAAAAACTTCCTCTGGAAAAACTCAAGTAGATTTGGGAGAGAGCAAAAAACGAGACTAATTTTAGAAAAATAACATTTCTTCAAGTGTTTGGTGTTTATCTGATACTGGTTCACTTTCGTAAAGAGAAACTTTACCTAACAAGACTCACACCAGGGATCTGATCTATCCCCAAAGGCACTTTCTTAAAATGAGAAAGAACAAAGAAGGAAATCTCTCAGCATGTGCTTTCCATACTAGTTTCTTTGGACAGCATCAAGAGTGACAATATAGTCTGCACAAGCTTTTCGGCTTTATTCTATGGTCCATGTATAACAACTGATTAGCTATCATTCAAAAGAACTCCTAACAAAATAAATATTAGAAGGCAAAGATCACAGCAACATGATGACTCTATCATAAGAGAAAAATCATAGAAAACATGTCTTAAAGTTGTGTGCTTTTTTTTTATTTCAAGGGTTAACTATCTCCAAATATTCAAATTCCTAAGGCTTTCTCATTTCAGTCAATAGTTTGAAACTGGAGAAAACCCAAAACCATCCATTCTAAATCTGCTCTCCCTTAAATAAAGTTGTAATTATAAGTACATTTTAAAAGAATGACACTCAAAGCCAATACTTTAATATACAAATCTTGGAGTGTAAACATTGTGAAGTTATTAGGAGAAAAGATCTTTCGGTGAGGATATTCCACAAGAAAAACTCTACAGAATCAAATCTGGCATTTGGTTGTTCTAGAAGTTGTCGTTTCATTATAACGGAGAAAAAAATTAAATAATTTGTATTAATTATAAAAAGAAGACTCTCTCCAAAGATTTACAATTGTATATCCCAATCTCCACTCTGACAGAGATGTCAGTTCTCTGGGTCGAGACAAAACCAGCTGCTGGGTTCACACACACAGGAAGCCACAGAGAAGATCGCGTTCAGAGCCTCGAAATAATACGCGTTAGTTAAGAACTGCCTGCTACTAAACCAAAATTATTCAAGCGGAGCCCCATTTGTCACAATCCAATCATAAGGGTTCCACCCCCCCTCCCCCAACTGCTTGTGTAGTGGTATATCTGCTTCGGTAAAGAAGCCATCATCAGGTAAAGATTGGGGTGGGAGAAAAGCGGGGAAAAGGGGGCACCCTTTCATCTAATTTTGTGAGGCGTGAGTAATTGGTACAGTTAAGAGGAACGTTCTATTTATCGGGGGTTAGAGTAGCATGAGGGGAGAATTTCGTTCAAATCAACATGGCCAGCAAGATGTCCCTACAAACAAAAGGCAATGGGGGGATATAAACACGAACCATTCACCTCCATCAGCTACAGCATCGCCATCATGGTGTGTGCAGAGACCCCCAAAGGCTCCTCTCACCCTCCACACCAGCCAAGGCAAGAGAAGGGAGAGAGGTAGCTACATCCCCCTCTCCCAACACTGCTTCCAAAGACACACTCTTCGAGGGGGTTTCTCCCCTCGGTGCCCGGAATCAGAGAGAGAGTAACGTCCCGCCCAGGCTGACTCTCCCCCGCTACCTCTCAGCCGAACCCCAATGCCGGCCCGGGGCTCGCTAAACTTTACCAGAGCTTCTCCCCCAGATCCCCACCCTATCGCCCCGGGATCGCGTTTCCCTCAAGCGGGGCACCCCAGGCGCTTCCTGACAAGCGAGCAGCCGGGGAGAGCCGAGTCCGGGGCGGGGGCGACAGGGATCCACGGAGGGGCGGGGCGGCCGGAGCCAAGTTCCCGGGGGTCTGAGAAGAGCGCCTGACAGGAGCCCGGGACTGCAAAGGAGGAAGAGGAAGCGGCCACGGAGAGCTTTCCCAATCCCCCCTACAAGAGCACCCTGCCCCCAGCCCCAGCTCCCCATGGGGGGCGGGGAGGCTAACTAGAAGGTGAAAAAGCCGAGCCCAGGAGACAGCTGCAGCCCCTACCTCCCGACTCCCTATCTCTTCCCCCGCCACCCCCGCCAGAGGCGCCCACAACAATAACACGCCGGGGACGACCCGTCAGCGCCCCCGAGGCACCCGGGGCCCGCGGCCCGCCTCAGGCGGGCCCCCTCTGCTGAGACTGGGCGCGCCTCTCTCCCTACAACTCCAGGCCCGGGTGGAGTCAGGCCCGAGCGGCCCCCCAGGGTCGGACCCATCCCCCCAGGCACCAGAGGCGCCGTCTCCGCGGCCGAATATTAGAAGTGAATTCGAGCTGCGCTTTACCTTTAGTTCCGCACTGTCCGCCATCTTGCGTCTGTCAGCGCAAGCGCAGTGAACCTCGCCGGGGGCCGCCGCTAGACCCGCCCCTCTAGCCGGCCTGGCCCCGCCCCGGCCCGCCCCGGCCCGCCCCTCCACCTTCCCAGCCCGCCTCTGGCGTCCGCCCCGCTTAGGGCGCTCGAAGCCCCGCCCCGGACACGTACAACTGCGAGACAGGCACGTTCTATTTAAATAATGGCGCCAAGCGGCGAGGTTTGACAGTTACTGCCCCCTCGGCCTCCCAGCCCCCCATCCTCGCTCGGCCAGCGCCTCCCGGGAAGGGCAGGGGCGAGAGGGATGCTGGCCTGAGCCCCATCTCTCCGCGGTCCGTGGAACGCTTCTGCATAGCTTCGACGCCTACGGTCACAGAAACAATGCTGTCTTCCAACCCCTAATAAGCAAGGCGTTTTCAGCACCTGCTACTTGCGAGGCTACCAGTGGGCTAAAAATAGAAATCCGTTACATTTAAGGGGCCCTTAATGAAGCATTTCTAGCATTATTGGCTCAGATCCTCCTCTTGATAACGCGGTGAGGTAGGCAAGGAAGAGATAATTCCCAGGGTATAGATTCAGAAATGAAAGCTCAGAAAGGAAAAGTGACTTGCACAAACAAGAATTTTAGCGAGGTGGCGTAAGACAAAATTTTGAAGGTGTTCATTAACATTTTTGTTTAAAAAAAATGTATTTAGTGACTATCTGTTGGCTTTGTGCTAACGGCTAAATATGCATTGGGGAATCAAAGTCCCTGCCCTTCTGTAGTTCTCTAATGGGGAATCAGACAAGTGAACGAACAAAGATACAATTTCAAATGTTATTTTTTGAGTACCAGAAAGGAGCAAACGGTCCATTGAGAAAGAAGAAGGGTTTGGGAGATGTACTTAATTCTGGGAGAGTTTTATCCACTAAATTGACATTTAAGTAGACTGGATGGAAGGATTATTTCATTCTTTTTTGTCTCTACTAAAAGCCTTCTGGGCCGGGCGCGGTGGCTCAAGCCTGTAATCCCAGCACTTTGGGAGGCCAAGACGGGCGGATCACGAGGTCAGGAGATCGAGACCATCCTTGCTAACACGGTGACACCCCGTCTCTACTAAAAAATACAAAAAACTAGCCGGGCGAAGTGGCGGGCGTCTGTAGTCCCAGCTACTCGGGAGGCTGAGGCAGGAGAATGGTGTAAACCCGGGAGGTGGAGCTTGCAGCGAGCTGAGATGCGGCCGCTGCACTCCAGCCTGGGCGACAGAGCGAGAGACTCCGTCTCAAAAAAAAAAAAAAAAAAAAAAAGCCTTCTATATACCTCCTCCCCAATCCCCACTTTTTACTAATCAACTTTGCCTCATACCTCATGGAAAAAATGAAGGATATCAAATAAACTCCCTTCTCACCATCAAAACTACCCTTATTTGCATAGAACATCTGGGTTACTATGAATAAAGTGTCCCTGCGCCTAGGAAGGCCAGTACCTTTACCAGTGACCTGGATTTTTTTCACGCACATTCCTAAGGATTTTGTTCCTACCATTACCTGCCCTCCAGCATCATTAGTTTTTCCCCTCTCAGTTGAATTGCTCCTATCAGTGTATAAATATACTGAAATTTCTCCCATCTAAAATAAACTTCCTTTGACTCCAAAATTGCCTCTAGGAACTGCCCTATTTTTCTGCTATCTTCATAAATTCTCAGAAAGGTTTTTCAAGATCTCTCCAATAGTGCTTGTTCCTACTTCTCACTTCACATTCACTTCTCAGTCTACCCTGATCCAGCTTTGACTTCCATCATTAGTATCACTTATCAAGATTACTAATGATCTTGTTTCCAAAGGCAATTGCCAATTCTCTATCCATATCTAAATTGACCTTTCTGTAGAATCGTGAATAATTGACATGGCTCCTTTGATTTGAAACACTTTTCTCCCTGAACTTACCTACACATCACAGATAGTCCTGTTCCCTCACTGGGCCTCCTTTTTGTTTGCTGATTTCTCCTCTTTGGCTCAATCTTTAAATGTTGTACTGCTCCAGGACTCGGTCCTTGCATTCTTCTCTATTTTATCACTGGGTGATCTTATCTAACGGGTTGACTTGAAGTCTATATGCTCATGACTTTGAAAATGCTCTCTAGCCTAAACCACTCCATTGTCAAGAAACAAAACTAAAACAAATTGAGATTAAATATCTCATTGGCATTATTGCAATCCTAGAATTGGACAACCCTTCATTCCACAAGATAGAATAAATGTTGCAATGAATCAAGCAGAGGATGTTAGCTTTAGAGACAGAAAATAGACTGAAGAAGGCAGAAACAACAAAAAGCAGATTGGTCATGTCAAAGTTACTTTTCTTTCAGGTGGAGACATGGAGACAGAACAACAGAAAGAAAATGGATTGGTTAACATTGGGTTACTTCAGATATTCTATTTTAAGGATTAAAACAGAGGAAATTTCATTATCATGGCTGTTAAAGATTAAAACTGTTCTGTTTAGAAAATTGGTCTCTCTCTCATGATTTTTTGTAAAACCAGATAACTCAGTTTTGTTTTAGTGAACATGGGTGATACCATTTTGATTTTTAGTCTGGTCTGGAGGCCTGATGCAGGAATTTGGTTCAAAACAATGGCATCCTGTGATTTTTATTTAACAATTAACCTAGGTGAAATTGTGACACTAAGACTGAGGGCGTTAGCACTACCCTCACTTAACATCATTCTGGTTTTCTAGTCTCAGCACATCATTTATAGATTACAGTGTCCTCACGATTATGCATTTCTGTCATTGCAGGTGAAGAGAGACCACTTGACATTCAACAGTTGGCTGTATACAAACATTTAAAACTTTTTGAGAGAACATAGTTGAGAATTATGACTATCAGGTGGACAATGCCAAGAGTTCAGAGTATGCTTCTTAGCTAGGGTTGCCATAAACCAAACCAACTAAAATCATGTAGATCAAAGAATGAGCCAGATGAGAAATCTACCTGTTTTAACCAAGTAGCCTGCTAACTTTTTGAAACTGAGTCTCTATAATACCAGATTATGTACAACAACAAGTGTCAGCAACAGCACAGATTTCCCCCTGTTTGGTTAGTAGGTAGCCATTCTGTCATCTAGCATCTCAGGAATTGGTTAAATTGAAGCAAAGAGTGCTAACTCTACAAAAGAGGCCACTAGTAAAATTTGAACAAACAGTTGCATTAGGGATGTTGCTAAAGTTACCCACTAGGTGGAATAAAAGCTCTCTTGGGTCCTGTAAAGGTTTGGGTTTGACGTGTTACACTTTATCAACTTACCCACAAAAACAACTGATTGTGAAATTTTAACTACAGCATTATCCTGCCAAGTGGAACAGGTGGGCAAAAGCAAGAAAAAATTAAGAAGGGAAAGAGTCTTATTATGGTAGCGAGTCTTATTCTGACAGTCTTGGAAAACACTGTCCACAACATGATGTCAGCAATTTCTCGTCCTGGTTTGCAGTTTAAATGTCTCTGGCTGTGGCATCAGGTGTTCTGCTGAACCCTCTGTGTGGTTCCCTCATCAAGCATGGGAATTATCCCTTGAAATTTATATCGAGTTGTTCAGCTTAGCAGTTTTTGTTCATGGTTGGAGAATTGTAGTCAGATATTGAAGGCAATGAGAACTCAGGATCCAGTCTAGTCTATAGATATATGATAAAAACTCAAAAACAATGAACAAAGCTGCAATCTAATAACAGGTGTATTATAGTTTTCATCAGAAACATAATTTTTCTCTCTACAGTCATTCCTGTTTCCACCAAAGATAATCATGGTAAGACCAATTTGTTTTTTTAAATTATTTTAGCTTCAAACTTGACCTGATTATTTACATAAGTGCAGCAAGAATAACCACATAAGCTTCTTTTAAATTTATTTTGCTGGAAATGGTGACGACGAGTCTCAGATTGGACTTTTAAAAACCTCTTGATGTTAGGAAGTCAAACCAAGGCAGACATCAGACTTTGCCTGCAATATCTAATATCTTGAGGTTTCTGGGCCTGCCTGAAAGTGACAACTGTTGTTCACTATAAGGCTGAGAACCCTTGAAAATTGGCATTCTATGATTCTATGCACATTTTAAAATATGACGTTGCTATATATATATGAATATATATATATGAATGATATGGTTTGACCCTGTGTCACCAACCAAATGTCACCTTGAATTGTAATAATTCCCAGGTGTCAAGGGCAGGACTAGGTGGATATAATTGAATCATTATCAATTCAATTGATAATGAATGAATGAACAGCACTGGTGGCGGGGGGAGGGGAATCCCCCCATGCTGTGCTTGTGATAGTGAGTTCTCAGGAGATCTTATGGTTTTATAAGGGGCTTCCCCCTTTGCTCGGCAACCATTCTCTCTCCTGCCACCCTGTGAAGAGGTACCTTCTACCATGATTGTAAGTTTCCTGAGGCATTCCCAGCCATGCAGAACTGAGTCAATTAAACCTCTTTTCTTTATAAATTACCCAGTCCCAGGTATGTCTTCATAGCAGCGTGAGAACAGACTAATACAATATGACACTGCAATCAAAGCTTTGGTAATGTAACCAATATTTCCAGTTGTATTTTGTTAAAGAGAAGAGCTTCTTATTGAACTTATGCAAATAACTATATTGTCATAAAAATAAGAATCTTCATGATTAGTTTACAAATGTTGGAGGAATTAAGTAGGAAGGAAAAGCAAATGTTTGAATTTTTGTTTGCAAAAGTATGCCTTACCAAATTGCTATAAGCTATCAGTAGCTTAAAAGAAAAAAGGTTTTCTTAAATATTGAAAAAGAAAACCTATTAAAAGAGAGCCAGCAAGGTTTCAAATTTTATTTATTTTTCTTTCTTTCTTTTTTCTTTTCTTTCTTTTTTTTTTTTTTTTTTTTTGAGACAGAGTCTTGCTCTTTTACCCAGGCTGGAGTACAGTGGCACAATATTGGCTGACTGCAACCTCCGCCTCCAGGATTCAAGTGATTCTCTTGCCTCAGCCTCCTGAATAGCTGGGATTACAGGTGCCCAGCACCATGCCTGGCTAATTTTTGTATGTTTTGTAGAGACAGGGTTTCATCATGTTGCCCAGGCTGGTCTTGAATTCCTGAACTCAAGCAATCCACCCACCTTGGCCTCCCAAAGTGCATGGATTGCAGGTGTGAGCCACCATACCTGACCTCAAATTTTAAAAGCTGTAAAAACATCCTGATTTCTCTCTTTCATTCACCTCCCAAATGAATCCATCAGCCGGTCCAACTGACTCTAAATCAAAGCCCAAGCCAGTTCATTTCACTGCATCTCCACTATCATCATCCATTGATGCTTATTTTTGGACCCATTACAAGCTGCCATAGTCTCAAAACTGCTGGTAAAACTACCTAACTCAAAGGGCCACGTTATGACTTCCATGGCCCTAGGCACTTTTGCTTTCTTGGTTTCTGTGCTACAGTAGAAATATATACAGTTGACGCTTGAACAACACGAGTTTGAACCACGCAGATGCACTCATATGTGGACTTTTTTCCTGCCTGTGACACCTCTGAAATGGCAAGACCAACCCCTGGTCTTTCTCCTCTCTCTCAGCCTACTTAATGTGAAGACAAGGATGAAGATCTTTATAATGACCCACGTCTGCTTAATGAACAGTCTTCCTTATGACTTTTGTAATAACATTTTCTTTTCTCTAGCTTAGTCTATTATAAGACTACAATACGTAACACGTATAATATACAATGTGTGTGCTAATTGACTGTTTATGTTATTAGTAAGGCTTCTTGTCAACAGTAAGCTATTAATAGTTAAGTTTTTGGGGAGTGAAAGTTATATGTAAGTTTTCTACTGTGTGAAGAATTTTCTACTGTGTCAGCTCCCCAATCCCCTGGTTGTGCAAAGATCAACTGTATTTGGGCTTTGTCCCTCATTCCTGAGACAGAGCTCCTAAAACACATGGAATTTTCTAACGGAAGTATCTTTTGCTTTCATAACAAGCCTCCTTCAATCATACCTAATGAGATGACATGGAGTGGGGCCCCTAGATGGCTTCAGGATGGGTACTGGTCCCCACAAAATTAGAAGGTGGGGCTGGGTATGGTGGTTCACACCTGTAATCCCAGTACTTTAGGAGGCCAAGGTGGGAGGATCGCTTGAGCACAGCAAGTCAAGGCTGCAGTAAGCTGTGTTTGCACCATTGAGCACCAGGCTGGGTGACAGAGAGAGACTTCCTCCTTCTACCCCCAAAATAATTGAAAAGTGAGAACTTTCAGCTTCATCCCATCCGCTACCTCCAGGGAGAAGAAGGGGCTGGTGATTGAGCTATAAACTCTTCAACAAGAGATAGGAGAGGTTCTGCGCTGCAAACACATGACAGTACTGTGGGGAAGGGCAACAAGGCATGGAAGCTCTGCATATTCCCCCATTACATTGCCCTGTGCATCTCTTCCATTCAGCTGTTTGAGTGGCGTCCTTCCTAATAAACTAGTAAATGTAAGTAACATGTTTTCCTCAGTTCTGTGGTCATTTTAGTGAATTATTCATGCTGAGGAAGGAATTGTAGGAAGCCTTGACTTTACAGCTGGTCAGTCAGAGCGCAGGTGGTCTAAGGAACTTGTGACTGGTGTCTGAATTAGACTATCCTTGTGGGACTGAGCCATTAATTTGTGGGGGTCTGAACTAACTCCTGGAGTTGACGTCAGAATTGAAATGACTTGTAGGTCATCCAGTTGCTGACAGAGAATTGAAGAATTGGTGTGGAAAGTCACCATGTATTTAGTATCAGAAAGAACATCAGAGGTACATTCTTCTATTTAAAAAATTAATTATGTTTCCTTTTTTGTTTCTTTGTTCTTTGTCGAGACAGAGTCTCACTCTGTCGTTCAGGCTGGGGTGCAGTGGCACCATATCGGCTCACTGCAGCCTGCACCCACTGGGTTGAAGCAGTTCTCCTGCATCAGCCTCCCTAGTAGCTGTGATTATACGTGTGCACTACCATGCCCAGTTAATTTTTGTATTTTTAGTAGAGACAGGGTCTTGCCATCCCTGTCTCCACCTTCTAATTTTATGGGGACCAGCACCCATCCTAAAACCATTTAGGGGTCCTACTTCATGTCACCTCGTTAGGTGTGAGTGAAAGAGGCTTGTTATGAAAAGAGGCTTCTTATGTCTCAAACTCCTGACCTCAAGTGATCTGCCCGCCTTGGCCTCCCAAAGTGCTGGGATTACCGGAGTGAGCCACCACACCCTGCCAAAAAAAAATTATATTTCTTTTTCTTTTGAGACAGTTTCACACTTGTTGCCCAAGCTGGAGTGCAATGGTGCAATCTCGGCTCAGGCTCACTGCAACCTCTGCCTCCCAGATTCAAGTGATTCTCCTGCCTCAGCCTCCCAAGTAGCTGGGATTACAGGCACACGCCACCATGCCTGGCTAATTTTTTGTATTTTTAGTAGAAATAGGGTTTCACCATGTTAGCCAGGCTGGTCTCAAACTCCTGACCTCAGGTGATCCACTCGCCTCAGCCTCCCAAAGTGCTGAGATTACAGGTATGAGCCACTGTGCCTGGCCTAATATTTCATCCTTTTTTTTTTAAAAGACGGGGTCTCCATATGTTGCCCAGGCTGGTCTAGACCTCCTGACCTCAAGTGATCCTCCCACCTCAGCTTCCCAATAGCTGGGATTATAGGCACAGGCCACCAAGCCCAAAAAATTATGTTTTAAAACTGTGTTGCTATAAATACAAATGTAATCCCAGCTAATTATGTTAGTGGATCTTCAGGGTGTTGCTTTTCTGGCTGGAAACCTCTGTGGCCGCTGGAGCCTCTGTCCAAGTTTTGCTCGGGCCTGCTGGGCTCACTTTGCCCACTTGGCCTGGCAGGCTGAGCTAGGCTCACACTACCAACCAGGATCCCACCCCTGCCAAGGGAGACTGCATGAAGTGGTGAGGGGTGTGTGAGTGAGCATGGAGTCCAGCTGTGCAGTCAGACATGCCAGCTGCCACAGTGGGTTGAACAACTCCAGGTGCCAGTTTGCATGCTGGTTCTCTGCAAGGCTGCAGCTGGATCAGGCACACACAAGCAGCTTCCATGCCTGGCACCAGGGAACATGGTGGTGCCTGGAAGCATGGAGACACCAAGAACCTAAGGGCTCCAAAGAGGGAGTCACAGCCCTGGCTTGAAGAGCTCCCCGATCTGAGCTCCCCGAAGGGCCACAGCTCTTCTTTCCTCCTCTTTGCCTGGAGGGTGGCGAGAAGAGGGTAGCTCCTCTCTGCTAGGCAAGTCATCCCAACAAGTGTTGAGTTCTAGAAGCAAAGAGGGTAGCTCCTTCTGCAGCTAGTCATCCTGACAAGAGTTTAACTATCACCTGAGAGGGTAGCTCCCCTCTGCAGCTGGTCGTCTCATTGTCTGCAGTGCTCTGGCTGAGCCCAGGGCTTTTATGGGCCTCAGATGGGAGGAAGTGCTGCCAATTGATCCATGGGTGGCCATGGGAGGGCCTGGAAAAGGCACCGCAAGTTCCCACTCCAGTCAGCAGGACTAGCAGCCTGGCCTGAAGGTGGGGCTTCACCGGTAACATGACCTCTTCCACCCAGGAGCCAATCTGCCTCCTGCCACCTTCCATGGTGCCCAGGTTGACCTTGCCAAAGGGCACCTGTAGTCCAGTGCTCAGTTGTCCTCAGACCCCCCTCAGCTTCCTCCCAGAGCTCCTTGGGGCCCAAATTCTGGAAAGGTCCAAGACGGCAGGGGGCTGGTGTGTCAGTGCTGGCCCAAGTGTGCACACACCTGGCCAGACTGTAACACTGCCTGAGCTCAACCCCAACCCTGCTCTGAGATTGGAGCAGGCACCAGGGGCAGGGAGAGGCTAGGCACCAGGAGCAGACACCCCCAAGCCTGAGGGGGGAGGGGGATTTTCCCAGGACCCCAAGGGTGCAGACTGCAGAGATGCCCAGGTCCTGTGCCTGGGAGGGTAGGACTCTTGCCTGCCTACTCTGTGGGGCAGCATGCAGGCAGCCCTGGTCATGCCTCCTTGCAGCTCCAGGTCCTCACTGGGCCCCTCTCTGCCCACCCCTCTGTGCCCAACCATGCTGCTCCCTGCTGGCAGGTGGCTCAGCCTGGCCCCATTGCAGTGGCACCCAAGGTGGCAGGCTCGGTTGGGGGGGGCTCTCACTTGTCCCTGGCTCCTGCTGGCTTTGTGGAGCACAGCACTACTCCAGCCCAGCTCTGCTCCTCCTGGCACCCTCCCCACAGCAGCTGACTTGATGACAGCGGCCGCCACGGACAGCCAGCTGCTGCCATCAATTGCACTTAGTTTGTTCTTATTATTTGAAAATATTTAAAGCATTTTCATGGGACCCTAAGATTATTGTGGCCTTCACCCAATACAAAAAAAAAAAAAACCTCAAAATGAATCACAGACCTGAATTTAAAAATTAAAGTTAAAAAAGTCTTAGAAGAAAATCCCTATGTTATTGAGTTAGACATAGCCTTCTTAGATATGGAACACACACTTAGATATGAATACCAACATACATGTTCGTAGGAAAGGTACAACCACTGTGGAAAATAGTTTGGTACTTCCTTTGAAAATAAAATGTACTTACTATACAACTCAGCAATTGCACCCTTAGGCAGAGAAATGACATTTTCATATAGAAGTTTGTAGAAGAATGTTCATAGCAGCTGTATTTATGAGTTCAAAACTGCAAACTACCCAAATCTCCTTCAATGAATAAATGGCTAAAACTGTGATACATACATACCATGGACTACTAATAAGCAATGAAAAAACAATATAACACCTTGGATAAATCTCTAGGAAATTATGCTGGGTTAAGAAAAAAAGAATTTCAAAAGAACACATAGTACATTATTGCATTTATGTAACAATCATGTAATAACATAATCATAGACATAGGCTGGTCTTGGTGGCTCACACCCATAATCCCTGCATTTTGGGAGGCTGAGTCAGGTGGATCTCTTGAGCCCAGGAGTTCAAGACCAGCCTGGGCAACATAGCAAGGCCCCTGTGTCTAAAAATAATGATCATAGTAACATAATTATTGAGATAGAGAACAGGCTAGTAGTTCTCTGGGGATTAGGGAAGGGTAGAAAGGATGGGTGATGTTGATGCCAATTTTTTGGTTGTGATATTGTATTATAGTTGCCTAGGATGTTAACATTGCAGGAGACTGAGGAAAGGTACATGTGACTTCCCTGTACATTTATCTTGCAGGTAATTTTACAATTATTTCAAAATAAAAAGTAGGTGTATATTGACTGTCCCCAGCTTACAATGGTTTGATCTACAATTTTAAAACTTTACCACAGTGCAAAAGCAATACACATTCGACCAGGTGCAGTGGCTGTGGCTCATGCCTGTAATCCTAGCACTTTGGGAGGCCAAGGCGGGTGGATCACCTGAGATCAGGAGTTCAAGACCAGCCTAGGCAACACGGTGAAACCCCATCTCTACTAAAAATACAAAACTCAGCTGGGCGCGGTGGCATGTGCCTGTAATCCTAGCTACTGTGGAGGCCGAGGCAGGAGAATGGCTTGCATTCCAGGAGGTGGAGGTTGCACTGAGTTGAGATCACGCCACTGCACTCTAGCCTGGGCAACAGAGCGAGACTCCATCTCAAAAAACAAACAAACAAAAAAAGCAATACACAGTCAGTAGAAACCATACTTCAAGTACCTATACAACCATTCTGTTTTCACTTTCAAAAACTATTCAATAAATTATTAATACATAAGATATTAAATACTTTATGATAAAATAGGCTGTGTTAGGCAATTTGGCCCAATTATAAGCTAATGTAAGTGTTCTGAGCACATTTAAGGTAGGCTAGGGTAGGCTATGATGTTTGGTAGGTTAGGTAGATTAAATACATTTTCAATTTGAGATAGTTTCAGTTTATGATGGGTTTCTTTGAATGTAATCCCATCTTAAGCTGAGGAACATCTGTATGTGTATATATGTGAAAAGTGTACATATGTGCCTGTGTTTGTGTGTATATACATATATAGTATTTGTGTATGTATGTATGTATATACATTGCATATATTAAAACATTGACATCAATAACCCCCATCTTCTCTACCCATCCCTAATTCCCAGAGAACTACTAGCCTGTTCTCCATCTCCATAATTATGCTATTATTACTTTTTTAGATGTGTGTGTGTGTGTGAATAATGAAGATGCAATGTGTCAAAATTTGTGGAGAGAGGGACATCAGCAAAATGGAGAAGTAGGCAGCTACAAATTTTCACACTGCCACAGAAATATTGAACAAATAACCAGAAATTGTCAGAGCAACTTTATCAGAATTTTGGGAAATAGTTAAAGATTTACAGCAACCAAGCAAATGTTCATTTAAAAAATTTATTTATTACTTTATTTATTTATTTATTTATTTATAGAGACAAGGTTTCATTACATTGCCCAGTCTGGTCTCAAATTCCTGGGCTCAAGTGATCCTCCTGCCTTAGCCTCCCAAAGTGCTCAGATTATAGGGTAAGTCAACATGCCCAGCCAATTTTTTTTTAAGGCAACTTGAAAATGGAAAGAAAACTTTATGAACCCTTTCCCTGACTCAATAGCAGTCTTACAGATGGCAGCCCACCTTCTCAGGGTGGGACTCAGTTTATAGAGAGCTTGGGACTCCGTTTATAGGGACTTGTTTATAGAGAGCAGAGCCAACTTTATACACAATTATTATGTAAGTCCATTCTAACCTGTCTGGGTGTTACCTGAAAAACTGATGCAAAGTGCTCATTTTTGTTTTCACACTGTAACCCACTGTAGAAAAGCAGCAGGCATTGTTTAAACATTGTAAGGCAAACAAACAAACTGCAACTGCCTGGGGCTGAAGAGTACAGTTCGTACATCTATTAACCCTCCTAAAGCCTGGGAGTAAAAGCCAGGGAGAGATAATTGTTGGGAAGTTAGGGCATTCAAATTCAAAAGTGCTGTGTATATAGGACAACTTAGAAAGCAACACACATGTCTGGGACAGGATGCATGTTCAGAGAACTGAGAACAGCCTAAGATTGCACCACTGATTGACATATAGACTCAGTGCAACCAGGAAATGAATGCTGAAGAAGAATTTCAAATAGCCTTACTAAGTGTTAAAGGGGTGCTCCTGCAAAAAGTCAGATCTCAAAGATTGGAAAAAGTTTTGTTTGTTTGTTTGTTTGTTTGTTTTTTAAGTTCCCAGGGTTCAGGGAAATTTCAGTAAAAACCCTGGCTGTACAAAAGTTAAGCCATCAACAATCAAGAACAGCAAACTCTAGGGAATGTAAATAATCTGTTTTCCAGAGATAACACATTATAATATTCAAATGTCCAGTTTTCAACAACGACAACAACAACAAAAAAAACCACAAAGCATACAAAGAAGTAGGAAAGCAGTGGGAAAAATAAATTGACAGAAACCATTGCTGAGGCAGCACAGACATCAGACTTACTAGACACAGACTTTAAAGTAACTGTTTTTTTTTCTTTTTGAGACAGAGGGCATTTTTATGTATTCTTTTGAGAAGTGGCTCTTCATGTCCTTTGCCCACTTTTTATTTTTTATTTTATTTTATTTTTTTGAGACAGAGTCTTGCTCTGTTGCCCAGGCTGGAGTGCAGTGGCACAATCTCGGCTTATTGCAGCCTCTGCCTCCTGGGTTCAAGTGATTCTCCTGCCTCAGCCTCCTGAGTAGCTGGGACTACAGGTGCGTGCCATCACACCCAGCTAATTTTTTGTATTTTCTGTAGAGGTGGGGTTTCACTGTGTTAGCCAGGATGGTCTCAATCTCCTGGCCTCATGATCCACCAGCCTCGGCCTCCCAAAGTGCTGGGATTACAGGCATAAGCCACTGCACCCAGCCTATGCCCACTTTTTAATGGGATTGTTATTTGAGTTCCTTGTATATGCTGGATATTAGTCCCTTGACAAATGAATAGTTTGCAAATATTTTTTCCCTTAAAACAGGCTGTTTCTTCACTCTGTTGATAGTTTCCTTTGCTGTGTAGAAGCTTTTCAATTTAATACAGTCCCATATGTCTATTTTTCTTTTTGTTGCCTATGCTTTCAAGGTCTTAGCCATGAAATCTTTGCCTAGACCAGTGTCCTGAAGTGTTTTCTCTATATTTTTTCTAGTATTTTAATAGTTTCAGATCTTACCTTTAAGTCTTTAATCTATTTTAAGTTGATTTTTCTATATGGTGAGAGACGGGGGTCCAGTTTCATTCTTCTGCATATGAATTTACAATTTTACTAGCACAATTTGTTGGAGAGACTGACCTTTCCCCAATGTATGCTCTTGGTGCCTTTGTTGAAAATCAGTTGTCTGTAAACATGCAAATTTATTTCTGGATTCTCTATTCTGTTGCATTGGTCCATGTGTTTGTTTTTATACTGATGCTATCCTGTTTTGTTTACTATATCTGCCTCTAACTTTGCTCTTTTTGCTCATAATTGCTTTGGCTATTTAGGCTTTTTTTTTTTTCCTGGTTCTATACAAATTTTAGAATTGCTTTGTCTAATTGTGTGAAAAAATGATGTTGATATTTTAATAGAGATTGCATTGCATTTGTAGATTGCTTTAAACAGTATGGTCATTTTAATGATACTAATTCTTCCAATCATGAGCATGGGATGTCTTTCCATTTGGTTGTGTACTCTTCAATTTCTTTTAACAGTACTTTGTAGTTTTCCTTGTAGAGATTTTTCACCTCCTTGGTTAAATTACTCCTAGGTATATTTTTTTGTCACTATTGTAAATGGAACTACCTTTCTTATTTCTCTCTCGGCTAGTTTATTACTAATAACACTACTGATTTTTGTATGTTAATTTTTTATCCTGTAACGTTACTGAATTATTTTCTCAATAAAGAGTTTTTTGGTGGAGTCTTTAGGTTTTTCTAGATATAAGATCATAGATCATATCATCAGCAAAGAGGGACAGTTTGACTTCCTCTTTTCCAATTTGGATGCCATATATTTCTTTCTCTTGCCTACTTACTCTGGCTACGATTTCCAGTATTATGTTGAATAAGAGTGGCGAAAGTGGGCATCTTTGTCTTGTTCCAGTTCTTAGAGGAAAGGCTTTCAGCTTTTCCCCATTCAGTATGGTGTTAGCTGTGGGTTTGTCATACATGTTCTTTATTATGGTGAGGTATGCCTTCTCTGCCTAGTTTGTTGAGAGTTTTTATCATGAAGGGATGTTGAGTTTTATTAAACACTTTTTCTGCATGAGCTGAGAGATCATATGGTTTTGGTCCTCCATTCTGTCGATGTGATGTATGCTGTTTACTGATTTGCATACATCGAACCATCCTTGCATCCCTGGGATGAATCCCACTTGATCATGGTGTATTATCTTTGTGGTATGCTGTTGGATTTGATTTGCTAGTATTTTTGAGGATTTTTGTGTCTATGTTCATCAGGTATATTGGTCTATAGTTTTCTTTTTTGTTGCATCTTTGGCTGGTTTTGGCAACTGGGTAATGCTGGTCTCATAGAATGAGTTAGGGAGAATCTCCTCCTCTTCAATTTTTTGGAAAAGTTTGTAGACAATTGGTGTTAGCTCTTCTTTGAAAGTTAGGTGGAATTCAGTAGTGAAGCCATCTAGTCCTGGACTTTTCTTCGTTGGGAGACTTTTATTACTTCTTTGATCTCCTTACTTGTTAATGGACTGTTTAGGTTTTCTATCACTTCCTGGTTCAATCTTGGTAGGTTATATATATTGAATTTTTCCATTTTCTCTAGATTTTCCAGTTTATTGGTGTATAGTTGTTTATATAAGTATCTGATGATCCTGTGTATTTCTGAGTATCAGTTATAATGTTTCCTTTTTCATTTCTGATTTTATTTGGATCTTTTTTTTGCTTAGTCTAGTAAGTGGTTTATCAATTTTGTTTATCTTTTCAAAAAGCCAACTCTTCATGTTATTGATCCTCTGTATTGTTTTTTATTATTTATTTATTTATTTTGAGATGGAGTCTCACTCTGTTGCCCAGGCTGGAGGGCAGTGGCACAGTTTCGGCTCACTGCAACCTCCACTTCCCAGGTTCAAGTGATTCTCCTGCCTCAGCCTCCCGAGTAGCTGGGATTACAGGTTCATGCCACCACGCCTGGCTATTATTTTGTATTTTTAGTAGAGATGAGATTTCACCATGTTAGCCAGGATTGTCTCAATCTCCTGACCTTGTGATCTGCCTGCCTTGGCCTCCCAAAGTGCTGGGATTATAGGAGTGAGCCTCTGCGCCCGGCTGATCCTTTGTATTGTTTTTTAGTGTCAATTTCATTTAGTTCTGCCTCAATGTTTGTTATTTCCTTTCTTCTACTAATTTTGGTTTTGGTTTGATCTTGCTTTTCAAGTTCCTTGAAGTGCATTATTAGATTATTTACTTTAAATCTTTCTATTGTTTTGATGTAGGCACTTATTTCTACAAACTTACCTCTCAGCACTGCTTTTGTTGTATCCCATAGATTTTAGAATGTAATGTTTTGATTTTCATTTGTTTCAATAAATTTTTATTTCTTCCTTAATTTCTTCCTTGACTCAGTGGTCATTCAGGAGCATGCTATTTAATTTTCATGTATTTGTACAGTTTCCACAGTTCCTCTTGTTATTGACTTGGTTTTTGGTGGTTTGATAAAATTGTGATATATCAATTTTCAAAAACTTGTTGAGAGACATGTTTTGTGTCCCAATATATGGTCTATCCTGGAGAATGTTGTGTGTGCTGATGAGAAGAATGTATGTTCTGTAGCTGTTGGCTAAAATGTTCTATAAATGTCTGTCAGACCCATTTGGTCTAACGTGCAGTTTGTATCCAATGTTTGTCAATTTTCTGTCTAGATGATCTGTTTAATGCTGAGAGTGGGCTATTGAAGCCCCCCACTATTATTTTATTGCACTCTGTCTCTCCCTTTAAATCTAATAAAATTTGCTTTATATATCTGGGTGCTCCAGTGTTGGGTGCATATGTATTTACAATTGTTATATCCTCTTGCTAAATTGATTCCTTTATCATTATACAATGACCTTCTGTGATGGTTAATACTGAGTATAAACTTGATTGAATTGAAGGATACAAAGTATTTATCCTGGGTGTGTCTGTGAGGGTGTTGCTAAAGGAGATTAACATTTGAGACAGTGGACTGGGAAAGGCGGACCCACCTTTAATCTGGGTGGGCACCATCTAATCAGCTGCCAGCACAGCTGGAATACAAAGCAGGCAGAAAAAAAAAAAAATGTGAAAAGACTAGACTGGCCTAGCCTCCCAGCCTACGTCTTTCTCCCATGCTGGATGCTTCCTGCCCTTGAACATCAGACTCCAAGTTCTTCAGTTTTGGGACTCATGCTGGCTCTCCTTGCTCCTCAGCTTGCAGATGGCCTATTGTAGGACCTTGTGATCTTGTGAGTTAATACTCAATGAACTTCCCTTTATATATCCTATTAGTTCTGTCCCTGTAGATAATGCTGACTAATATAACTTGTCTCTTTTTATTGGTTTTTTTTTTTAAACTTTATTTGTTTATTTATTTATTTGAAACGGAGTCTCGCTCTGTCGCCCGGGCTGGAGTGTGGTGGCCGGATCTCAGCTCACTGCAAGCTCCGCCTCCCGGGTTTACACCATTCTCCTGCCTCAGCTTCCCAAGTAGCTGGGACTACAGGCGCCCACCACCTCGCCCGGCTAGTTTTTTTTTTATTTTTTAGTAGAGATGGGGTTTCACCATGTTAGCCAGGATGGTCTTGATCTCCTGACCTCGTGATTCACCCATCTCGGCCTCCCAAAGTGCTGGGATTACAGGCTTGAGCCACCACGCCCGGCCTTTTTATTGTTTTTTACTTCAAGTTTATGTTATCTAAGTGTAGCTACTCCTGCTCACTTTTGATTTGTTTGCTTGGAATATCTTTTTCCATCTTTTTAGTTTCAGTCTATATGTGTCTTTCTACAGGATGTCTGTTTCTTATAGGCAGTAAATAATTGGGTCTTTCAAAAAGTCCATTCAGCCAGTCTACATCTTTTAAGTGGAAAGTTTAATTCATTCACATGCAAAGTTATTATTGATATGTGATAGCTTATTCTTATCATTTTAGTAAATTATTTCTGGGTGTTTTATAAGTCTTTTAGTAGTTTCTTTCTTTATTATGATTTAACATTGTGGTTTGATAGTTTCTGTAGTGATAACATTTGAGTCTTTTCTCTTCCTTGTTTGTGCATTTGCTCTACCAGTGGTTCTTACATTCTTATGTGTTTCATAATGGTAAATAACATTCTTTCTCTGGCAAATTTCTTATTCATATCTTGAATTGTTTTTCTGGTTTGTTATTTCACTTCCATTTGTAGGACTCCCTCAAGCATTGCTTGCAGGGAGCAGAGGGGAGAGGAGGACTTTATCCTGAATATGTGTCTACAGTGTTGGTTGCATAGGACGTGTTGGCTTTGATTCTGGGTGGTGATGAAGTTTTTACTTGTCTGGGAAAGACTTTATTTCTCCTTCACTTATAAAGGATAATCTTGCAGGGTATAGTATCCTTAATCAGCAGTTTTTTTCTTTCAGCACTTTGCATATACTCTCCATTCTGTCCTGGCCGGTAAAGTTTCTGAAGAGAAGTCCACTATTAGTCTGATGGGGGTCCCTTTATAGGGAACCAGATGCTTTTCTCTTGCTGTCTTTAGAATTCTCTCTGTTTTTGACAGTTTGACTATAATGTGTCATGGAGAAGAACTTTGCATTATATCTGTTGGAGGATCTCTAAGCCTCTTGCATCTGGGTGTCTAAATCTCTTGCCAGACTTGGGAAGTTTTTATCTGTTATTTCATTAAATAGGTTTTCTAACTCTTTTGTTTTCTCTTTGCCTTCTAGGACTCCAAAAGTTTGCATATTTGGTTGCTTTATGGTGTGTCATGTGTCAAGTTAGGGTTTGCTCATTCTTTTTCTTTTTTCTTTATTTTTGTCTCACTGGGCTATTTCAAAAGACCGTTCTTCGAGTTCTGAGATTCTTTATTCTCCTTGATCTACCTATTGTTGAAGCTTTCAAATGTAGTTTGTATTTTATTCAAAAATAAACAGTGTACACTGGTGTTGGTGGTAGCTGTGATGGGCTGTGTGAGCTAGTCTCCAGGCCTGCAGGTGACACGCACAGGTAATTGCCAGCTGTTGTGGTAGTGGCAGGGTGGGTAGGCCCCTGGGAGGAGTGGTCAGGTGTCAGTGGTGGTGGACTGGACAATCTTCAGTGCCCTGAACTGCATGCTCTGGCAATGGTGAGGTGAAGCTGGTGCCATGTGAGTTTGTCCTCAGGGCTCCCCAGTGGTGTGTGCAGAGATGGGGCAACTTCCAGGCCTCTGGTGGAATACTTAGGTTAGGAGTGGCAGTGACCATGCATTGGCCCTGCCACTGGGGAGGGCATGGTTGCTTTTAGTGGTGGCAGCCTAGGCTGACAGATGGGGAATGCATGACTTGCTTGTACCTCAGCCCTGGTGGCAGCGGCCCATGCCTTACTTGTGCCTCAGCCCCAGCAACAACAGCCTGCTCCTTGCTTATGCCTCACACCTGGTACCACTGGGCCCCAGGACAGTGCGCAGTCTGTTGTGGCTGGGATCTCAAAATGACACCTTCCTGTAAGCTGCCTAGGACTCAGGAGGAGTGTGTGACCCAGAGCAATCTCCCTCCCTGGATCAATACCATCACGGGTTCTCCAGGCACATCACTGTGTTAGTTTCTGGGCCCTCAAGGCTCTGGGGCTCTCCCGAGGCTAGGATTGCAGAAGTACACAGTGGAAATTTGGTCTGCTGGGGGTCTCTAAGCCACCTTTCCCTGCACTCTGTCTTGCTTCTCTTTCCTTCCTTGTTTAAGCGTTGCTTGTCATGTTTCTGTAAAATTTGAGTGTTCTCTCTTGGATGATCTATTTGAAGTGTAATTACCTACTCACTATTTTCGTTCTTAGTGGAGGAGGCGACTACAGATGCTTCTAGTCAGCCATCTTGAAGCCTCTCACCATCTTCACTTTAATGTTTAACTAGGCATATTTCCTAGTCAGGGCATTTTAAACCAATGATTAAGAAACCACCATTTAGTAAGCCTAGATTGAAGATCGGATCTATTTTCAGCATGAAAGCTTAACTTTTTAGTCATTAAGAAGCAGTTCAATTTTCTTTCTCACTAACATTCTTGGTATTATAACTTTAAGAATATTCATATCCAGGCACAATGGCTAATGCCTGGATAATAATCCCAATGCTTTGGGAGGCTGAGACAGGAGGATCACTTGAGGTCAGGAGTTCAAAGCAAGCCTGAGCAACACAATGAGACCCTGTGTCTCCAAAAAAAAAAAAAAAAAAAAAAGCCAAATGTAATGGTGCACAGCTGTAGTCCTAGCTACTTGGGAGACTGAGGTGGAAGGATCGCTTGAGCCCAGGAGGCTGAGGCTGCAGTGAGCCATAATCATGCCACTACACTCTAGTCTGGGCAATAAAATGAGACCCTGTCTCAAAAAAAAAAAAAAACCCCACAAATGAGTAACTTTTAAAAATTAAAAAACTCCACATTATTAACTGTAGTTTTCAGTCTTCAGTAGAATAGTAGAATGAAATATGCCTGGGATTACAGGCATGAGCCACCATGCTCATGCCTGTAATCCCAGCACTTTGGGAGACAGAGGAGGGAGGATCAGTTCAGCCCAGCCAGCCTGGGCAACATAGGGAGATCCAGTCTCCACAAAAAAATAAAAACATGGTAGCTGAACATGGTGGCTCGCAACTGTAGTCCCAGCTCCTTGGGAGGCTGAGGTAGGAGGATCTGCTTGAGCCTGGGAAGGCAAGGCTACAGTGAGCTGAGATGGTGCCACTGCCCTCTAGCTTGGGTGACAAAGTGAGACCCTGTCTCAAAAAAGAAGAAAGAAAGAAAAGAAAGCAAAGAAAGAAAGAAAGGAAGAAAGAGAAAAAGAGAAAGAGAAAGGGAGACAGAGGGAGGGAAGAAGGAAAGGGAGGAAGGGAGGAAGAGAGAGACAGAAAGAGAGAGAGGAAGAAAGGAAGGAAAGAAGGAAAGAAGGAAGGAAGGAAGGGAGAAAGAAAGAAAGAAAGAAAGAAAGAAAGAAAGAAAGAAAGAGAAAGAAAGAGAGAAAGAGAAAGAAAGAAAGAGAGAGAGAAAGAAAGAGAGAAAGAGAAAGAAAAAGAAAGGAAGAGGAAAGAAAGAGAGAAAGAAAAAGAAAGAAGGAAGGAAAGAAAGAAAGAAGGAAAGAAAGAAAGAAACAGAAAGAAAGAAATAAAGGAAAAGAAAAGAAATAAGAAACATTAGGTAACGAAGGGGTAAAGAATAAGGAAATATTCCAATTGTATCTTATTGTGAGTGAGTGTGCCTTAGTGGAAGGAACTCAATCTCAAGGATTAGATTTTTTTATTCAGTTTTAAAGCAACATTAAATTTCAATTAATGGGGTCAAAATATTGTGGTCTACCCTCAGGACCATAAAATCAGGGTAGCAGAAGCCCTGCTTGGAGTTAAAAATAGATCCTGGGATATGGATAATCAAAGGTTTTTATTGTTGTTACCTTCATTCTATTTCACTGCAACATGTCCTCAAAACAAAAATGCCTGTGATAGTCACTAAGTTTGTTCTCAAATACCCAGGTTCTCTTTTCTGTGAATCTGATAAGATGACACTTTCCCACACTTTTGAAGTTAGGCATATCCATTGGTTTTGCTTTAAATAAGAAAGCGTTAGCAGGGGGGAGATGTGTCACTTTTAGGCAGAGCTATGGATTTGTGCCATGTCCGTCCTCTTGCTGCTGTGATAACCGTGGAAGCATATGTTGAAGTACAGCTTTCATCACCAAGGTTCCTGAGGGACTACAACAAGCAGATGCCCTTGCCGATGCACACTGGACATGTAACATAGGCAAGAAATGAACTGATATATTTTTTAGTCATTGAGACTTTGGAGTTTGTTATTACAGCATAATCTACCTTATCTTGACCGATCTCTAATATGGGATGCTGCCAGAACAAAAACCTAAAAAAGTGGCATTGGCTCAGTGGTCAGGTGGTACTGAAAAGGATGGTGAGCCATGTTACACAATGGTGAGACATTTGGTAAACCTGTTGGGTAAAGTTACTTGGAAGGTAGATGATGTGCCTAGTAAACTTGTAGCTCTAGAGGAAGCAACTAGAAAACATAATGGTGTAAATAGCCAATATATTTGACAATAAATAGGAGTTCAGGGGAGGGCTAGCTAGTTTGCAAGTAGGAGTGAAAGGAAAAGATAGACCAGAAATTCAGAGACTCGCAGGGTTGGGAGGCAGGTTTCTTCTCAATACAGATTAAAGATAAAACAATAAAGACTCAGCTTCACAGCAAGGATCTAATCAAGGCTCTTGCCATCACATTCATGGTCAAAATCTCTGAACAGGCTGAGGTGTTCTCAGAATAAAGGTCCAACCAGCATGGGACTTTCGGGTTGACTCCCTTAGGAAGGGGTGGGTGAGGGTATTTTGAGTGTGGGGAAGACGTTTGGTGACTAGAAGTGTGGATTACAGTAGTCCTTATGTGTGTATTTTTTCTCTCCTAAGCACATGGTGAAATTGTGCTTCCTTATTCCGTTTGAAATTAATCCTGACCATGTGACTGAATTTGGTCAATAAAATGTGAAAGGAAATTATGTATGTCACTTTGGGGCAGAAGCTTTAAGAGCCAGTGCTCACTCATCATTTCCTTTTTCTCCTCTTCCCTCTGTCTGGGTGACGATAGAAACACATCTTGAAGTGGAGTCCCCATCAACCTGGGTCCCTCAGTGACTATGGCCAGTAGAGTGTTCTGCCACCCCTAACCTATCTAGTGACTAATATGTTTAATATTTGTAGAGTAAGACATTATTTTTGTTTTGTAGAGTAAAACATTGGGCAGGGAAAAAATGTACAAACCATAAAGTAAAAAATGTTACATCAGATTACATACAAATTTTAATTTTTGTGAAGTAAAACACACTTAAAAGAAATTATATGCTGGGCAAAACATTTTTAACACATATACATGCAAAGGGTTAACACTGACTTGACACAAAGACCATCAATAAATTGACAACAAATATTTAATAACCCAGTAGAAACAATGGGCAGAGAATATGAGGAAGTTGTGGTGGACATTGGTTGTTTGCTTCTCTACCATTGTTTTTCCTTCTCCTGCCAAAAGCACCTAGGTTTCCCATAGGGGAACGCCCTTCTCACATTCTCAGGCATGTGATTTATGTAGGTTTGACCACACTCTCAGCTCTATGGGGTGCCCAGACTGGATTAAGTCACATGCCAAGCCCTGAACCAATCACTGGGACTGATGTTAAAGAAAAAAAAAAAAATTATTCAGTAACATTTGTTAAAGCATAGTAAAGAAAACTTTATTTATTTATTTATTTATTTATTTAGAGACAGGGTCTTGCTCTGTCTCCCAGGCTGGAGTGCAGTGGCACAATCTCGGCTCACTGTAACCCCTTCCCCCTGGGTTCAAACAATTCTCCTGCCTCAGCCTCTGGAGTACCTGGGATTACAGGCATGCGCCACCATGCTCGGCTAATTTTTATATTTTTAGTAGAGATGGGATTTCACTATGTTGGCCAGGCTGGTCTTCAACTCCTGACCTCAAGTGAGCTACCTGCCTTGGCCTCCCAAAGTGCTGAGATTACAGGCATGAGCCACCATGCTTGGCCTAAAGAAGACTTTATTCAGGCCTATCATGATAGGTATAAGGACCACATCCAACAGGAAGAGGGATGGGGCTCAACTCTGAATGCTGCATGGACAAGAAGAATTTATAGCCAAGGAGCAGGTGAAAGTAGGTGGGGAGAAAATTACTAAGAAGTAGCATTAGGAGTAGGAGGATTCTAGAGAAACCAACCTAACAGGATTCTATTTGAAGACAGGCCAGGGTGATCAGACTTCAGAGGATAAGAAGTGAAACCGGATCAGATACTGAGGTTGACTGGATAGGTTAGGAGGTTCTTGCTAAATTGACTTAGCAGGGTTCTTTGCTGACACTGGATTGTACAAGGAAGTGCACAGATGGGCTTAGGAGGAGGTTCAGGAGCCTGACTAAAAGTTTAGTCAAGCAAAGGATCTTGGGTCACTGGAAATGAATGGATAAATTTTCCGATGACTGGATGGGATATTACTGGATAATATTTTTAAAATGAGACTGCTGGAATATGCTTTCATGGAAAGGTATGCATGATATATTGTTTAATGACACAAGTAAGCTTCAGAGTAACACGTATATGACCACATTTTTACTAAATAGGAAAGAGAGGGGAAAGCCTAGAATAAATGTAAATTTGTGTGAGCATAGAGTAAAAAGCATAATGATACAGACACATAGTTAACATTGTGTACCTGTTACTAGTCTCAGCTCCAAATCTTGGCATTCTGCTTTGTGATGCTGGGGCTGAGACTCCACAAACCTCATTTCTGCTTTGTCAGCTGTTCTGTTACACTCTGTTCATAGAGGGTGCTGGAGGCGGAGAGGGAAGTTGGAGGAGGGAATCTCCTGTTTGCTTCCTAGAGGCTTCCTGTTCCTGTCAGAGTAGCTCCACTAATTTTTCACCCTGGCAGCAGCAGCTGGTTCCAGTTTCCAGTATTTTCCATATTCCCAGAAGCAGCTTCAGGGTGCTCCTCAGAGCACCAGTATGCCAGTGCCTACTCCTTAGAGGTCTGGGTCCTGACTCCACAGGGTCTGTCCTCCACATTTCTGGGTTCAAATGACCCTGGCTAATTCCCTTTGCTCCCAGCCCTAGGGGTGGAAGCCACCTCCTATAGCTCCTCCCTTATCTCAGTATCCCCTTTCAACATCTCAATCTTTCGATAACTGTTAAGCTGACTATAAATTTACTGTCACTGCTGTAACAGATTGCCACAAATTTAGTGGCTTAAAACAACACGAATGTATTATCTTCCAGTTCTGAAGCCATAAATCCAAAACGGGCTTTCCTGGGATTAAAATCAAGGTGTCAGCAGAGCTTCATTCCTTCTAGAAGCTCTAGAGGAGAATGTTTTTCCTTGTCTTTTCCAGCTTCTAAATATTGCCTGCATTCATCGGTTCATGGCCTCTTCCTCCACCTTTAAAGACGGCAGCATAGCACCTTCAAATCTCCCTATGATTCTCATGCCTCTCTCTGTCACCTCTGAGGACTACAGAGTGTGACTACAGACTACAATGGGTGAATACATTGGTCCTGCCTGGGTAATCTAGGATAATCTCTCATTTCAAGATCTTTATCTTAATCTCATCTGCAAACCCTTTAGCTATGTAAGGTAACACATTCACAGGTTCCAGGAATTAGGACATGGATATCTTTGGGAGATTATTATTCTCCCTCCCCACCAATCCCCTGGATCAGGGCTTGGGAAACTTTTCTGTAAAGGGCCAGAGAGTAAATATTTTAAGCTTCGTGGGCCATAAAGTGTCTGTCACAACTGCTCAACTTTGCTGTTGTAACATATAAGGAGCCATAGACAAGATGGAAATGAATGAGCATGCGGTGTTCCGGTAAAGCTTTAGTTACAAAAATACGCAATGGGTAGAATTTGGCCAGCTGGCCTTAATGTTCCACCCTGCCCTAGACAAAATGATCTCTGTCAACATACTGATGTATTTTCTGTTTTCCTGATTCACCTTAATTACCACAGACTGGTGAAATTGGAGGACGGTAATGAGGAGATTGTTAATTTTTTTGTATATATCTCTATATTGTTTGACTTGTCACAAATATATTAGCTTTATAATTAAAATATTAAATATCTAATAAAAAATATCTATAGCATTATCTATGTATAAAAATATTTTCTTAAAAAAATAAACCAAAGACAAAATAGAACAAAATATCTGGGAGAAGAACCAAACAATTCTATCTCAGTAAGAATCAGCCTGTCAGCACAAATAGCTAGAGGCAGCTGGCTATTCTTTAAGGCCCATGGCAAACAATCTCTTCTTGTCCCTCCAGATGAATGTCACCCCACCTTCTCTGAATGCCCTAGGTTTTTTTTTTTTTTTTTTTTGGACAGAGTTTCACTCTTGTTGCCCAGGCTGGAGTGCAATGGTGTGATCTCAGCTTACTGCAACCTCTGTCTCCCGGGTTCAAGCGATTATCCTGCCTCAACCTCCCAAGTAGCTGGGATTACAGGAGTGTGCCACATGCACACTCCTGTACAAAAAAGCTCATTTTTGTATTTTTAGTAGAGATGGCATATCACCATGTTGGCCAAGCTGGTCTTGAACTCCTGACTTCAGGTGGCCCACCTCCTTCGCCCTCCCAAAGTGCTGGGATTACAGGCATGAGCCACCACACCCAGCCTGAATGCCCTAGGCTCTTTATAGACACCTCAGAGGCACTGATTGTATAAAGAATCCTGCTACCTAGAATAGAAGCACTTAGTGGGCAGTAATCCCATTTTAAATTGAGAATTAGCCTAGGTTAGTAATAAGGATAGCTGCTTTGGAGTCATCAAGACCTACTTGATCTTGGACAAGTTCCTTGACTTCTTGGAGCGCCAGTGTTCTCATCTGTAATTTGGGATAAAAAGGCCCATGTGACACGACTGCAGAGTTATAACACTGAAGAACAAGGCTTCGGCTGGGCGTGGTGGCTCACACCTGTAATCCCAGCACTTTGAGAGGCTGAGGAGATGGTTCACTTGAGGTCAGGAGTTCGAGATCAGCCTGGCCAACATGGTGAAACCCCGTATCTACTAAAAATACAAAAATTAGCCAGGAGTGGTGGTGCATGCCTGTAATCCCAGCTACTCGGGAGGCTGAGGCAGAAGAATAGCTTGAATGTGGGAGGTGAATGTTGCAGTGAGCCAAGATTGCTCCACTGCACCCCAGCCTGGGTGACAGAGCTAGACTTCATCTCATTAAAGAAAAAAAAAACGGGGTAGGGGGAGAGAGAGAACAAGGCTTCAAGATTGGATTGGACTTCACATCCAGGCTTCACCATTTGTGTGCTCTGTGTTGTTATACGAGTTACTTCACGTCTGTAAGCCTGAATTTCCTCCCCTGTTTGTGAAGGATCATTACAACACCTATTTCAAAGGTTGAGTGGAGATACAATCAGAATGTAATCCTGTGGTCTCTCTGGTCAGAGCAATCATAATCATCTCACACTTGGCTCACAGCAACAGCTTCTGCCTGGCCTTCCTGCTTTCAGCCTTCAGACTCTTCTCAAGGCAATAGCCAGGGTGCTCTGGTTGAAACTTAGTCGGATCATGACACTCCTTTAAAATGGAAGTCCACAAACTATGGCTCACAGGGTAACTACAGCCCATGAGGTCAGAATGGTTTCCACATTTTCAGATGGTTAAAAAAAGAAACAAAAGAGGAACAATATTTTGTGACCCATGAAAATTATGTGAAATTCAAACAGTGTCCACGAGTAAAGTTTTGTTGGAACACAGCTATGCTCCTTTGTTTACGCACTGTCTATGGCTACTCTTGTGTTACAATGGCAGGACTAAATAGTTGCAACAGAGACCATATGGCCAGCAAAGCCTGAAGTATTTACTATCTAGCCCTTTGCAGAAAAAGTTTGCCAAGCCCTGGTCTAAAACACAGATTAACAAAGCAGAACAAACAACAAGCATTCTGATGGCTTCCCATCTCTCTCAGAGTAAAAGACAAAAGCACTTCATCATCTTGCTATCTCCTCCTTAGTCACTCTGGCCTCCCTGCTGTCCATATACCAGTTATACTTGGCCTCAGGTCTTTCCCCTGGCTGCTCCTTTACCCTGGAATGCTCTTCTCCATGTATCTGCATAGCTAACTCCTTCATCACCTTCCATTGAATGTTGGCTCAAATGTTACCTTCCCACGGAGCACTATGTGTGATAGGGACAGGAGGCAGAAAAATTCTGGGAGGGAGGGTCCCCAGCGAGGATCTCACCCTCAAGCTTGGAACCATGGTCCAAAGCGAGAACTTACATCCCTGTTTTCCCACTGGAATGTTGCCTTTTCCAAAACCACCATGGCTGCCCTACCCTGCATCCTGTGTGCATAAAAACCCCAGGCTCACCCGGCAGAGAGAGGAGAAGCAGCTGACATTGGAGACTATGGTTGGATGTCGGAGAGAGGGGCAGCTTGATGCCATAGCTTCAGAGAGGAGTCTGGCAGGGACGGCTGGACTTAGGGAAAGATTACCTTCTCGTTCCATCCCCTTTTCAGCTCCCTTTCTCACTGAGAGCCACTTTCGTTGGCAATGAAATCCCCCACATTTACCACCTTCAATTCGTTTGTGAGACCTTATTCCTCCTGGAATCCAGACAAGAACTCGTGTGCCTCGAGTGTGGGCACAAAAGGCTGTCACGGTGACCCTCTACTGAGCTGTTAAGCTGTCTGCAGACAGCAGAGCTAAAGGGGCACTGTAACGCTTCCTCTGGGGCTTCAGGGGCTTCAGGCACCCTCCCTTAGATGCTGCCATGGACCAGTACAGAGTTCACTCTTGCCGACACCTAAAAGCACGCACCCTGGCTCCGGCACTTGCTCACCTGTGCTCCCCCTCCCATGACGGGTAGAGCAGAGAGTGAGTGGAGTTCACCCCTACCAGTGCCAGTGCACTCCAGTTCCCACCCACGAAGGGGTCAGGGAACTGTCCTGCTTCACTTGGACCATCTACTTAATATTGTAAACCGTGCTCCCCCGATGCGGGCATTCCTGATCCACCTAACCCAGATCTATTCTTTTCCACAGTAACTGTCATCTTCTAACACTGTGCTTAATTACTTATTTACTACATCTACGGCCTGTCTTTCCCAGCAGAATGAAAAGTCCTCCAGGGCAGAGATTTTTATTCATCAGTGTCTTCCAGCACTTATTACCTAGTAGATCTTAAGACAAACGTGTTGAATGAATGCATGAAATAAAAGAAAAGAAGATATAAAGTACTAAGCACAGTACCTGGCCCATGGTAGGTACTTCAAAGCACTTATCTTTGTTATTATTATTGATTGACTGTTAGTATGTATAAAGTGAGTCACATAAAACAAACACGACACTTTTTCTTTTCTTTTTTTTTTGAGACGGAGTCTCGCTCTGTAGCCCAGGCTGGAGTGCAGTGGCGGGATCTCAGCTCGCTGCAAGCTCCACCTCCCGGGTTTACACCATTCTCCTCCCTCAGCCTCCCGAGTAACTGGGACTACAGGCGCCCGCCACCTCGCCTGGCTAGTTTTTTTGTATTTTTTTTTCAGTAGAGGTGGGGTTTCACCGTGTTAGCCAGGATGGTCTCGATCTCCTGACCTCATGATCCGCCCATCTCGGCCTCCCAAAGTGCTGGGATTACAGGCTTGAGCCACCTCGCCCGGCCAACATGACACATTTTAATCTTCCTTACCTTCCCTTGATATCTCTTAAGGCACTAAGGACGGTGCCTTGTATGTGCTAAGCACTCACTTCTCTGATGAGATTTCACTCAGCCTTGTGCCCATCTCTATTGCTGTCTACAAGAGCAAGCCAAATTCTGTGCCTCTGATCCCTGTTCCTCTCTGCTCCTCAATATTCAGCTCCCAGGGCTCTGTGACCAGGGTAGAGTGTACATGTGATTAAGGTGACACCACCTTAGTACACTTTATACCTATATACCTTAGTGGCCCCACTGATATGGTTAGGCTTTGTGTCCCCACCCGAATCTCATCTTGAATTGTAGCTCCCATAAATCCCACATGATGTGGGAGGGGCCCAGTGGGAGATAATTGAATCATGGGAATGTTTTCCTCCATACAGTTCTCCTGTTAGTGAATAAGTCTCATGACATCTGATGGTTTTATAAGGGGTTTTCCCTTTTGTATGACTTCCATTCTCTCTTGTCTGCCGCCAGGTAAGATATGCCCTTCGCCTTCTGCCATGATTGTGAGGCTTCCACAGCCACATGGAACTGTGAATCCATTAAACTTCTTTTTCTTTATAAATTACCCAGTCTCTGAAATGTCTTTATCGGCAGCATGAGAACAGACTAATACACCTACCTTACCAGATCTGCTATACAGGGAACTCTGAATCTGGCACCAACTTCTGAAAGACTGTTCAAATGCAAACCACTTCAGCAGTACCGATGCTTGACCCTGAGATAAAATTGTGATAAAAGTCTCCCGGGGTTGGAAAAAACCTGGCTATGTAATCACCATGGCTGGGCTTTGTTTACATAACAGTGTTTGAGAAATGTGTTCAGGACTATTTAAACTCAGACTATTTAAATTCTAAAGAATTCAAAAAATCAAGGTAAACACTTAAAGGATTTCAAAGATTAGCAAAAGACCGGTGCCAGTGACTCATGCCTGCAATCCCAGCACTTTGGGAAGCTGAGGCAGTTGGATCACCTGAGGTCAGGAGTTCGAGACCAGCCTGACCAATATGGGAATCCCAGTCTCTACTAAAAGTACAAAAATTAGCCAGGTGTGGTGGCGGGCGCCTGCAGTCCCAGCTACTCAGGAGGCTGAGATAGGAGAATTGCTTGAACCCGGGAGGCGGAGGTTGTAGTGAGCCGAGATCGCGCCGCTGCACTCCAGCCTAAGTGACAGAGCGAGACTCCACCTCAAAAAAAAAAAAAATAGCAAGATAGGAGACTATATAACTTATATAATGTCTATAATGTCTACCTCTCCCTTCTCACCATGATTCTAAGGATTAAGTCACTCTATGTAATTTGTCTGGGGGAAACAAATGTGGGGGATTGGGAAATAGAGTCTCTCTAGGTATATAATGAGATCCTACATCCTGAACTTCCTGGGGGTATCCTCAATATCAAATCTTCTGGCAGTGGCAGACTATGCACCTTATTTTTGTTTCTAAAAGTATGGCCATCATTTTAATTCATTGAGATAATCTCCCAAACCTGTTGTGTGTGTGTGTGTGTGTGTGTGTGTGTGTGTGTGTGTGTGTGTGTATGACAGGGTCTCACTCTAGAGTGCAGTGATGTGGTCTTGGCTCACTGCGACCTCCACCTCCCAGGCTCAAGTGATCCTCCCATCTCACCGTTCCAATTAGCTGGAATCACAGGGTGCGCCACCACACCCAGCTAATTTTCTTTTTTTTTTTTTTTTTTTTTTTATAGAGACCAGATTTCCCCATGTTCCCAGGCTGGTCTCAAATTTCTGGCCTCAAGTGATCTGCCCGCCTCAGCCTCCCAAAGTGCTGGGATTACAGACATGAGCCATTGCATTCAGCATCCACACTTTTATTTTACAAAGAAGAACAATGAGGCCAGAGAGGGACTCTCCAGTGCTAAACACAGTTCCTGGCCATAGGTGCTCACTAAACATTTGCTGACTGACTAAGCTTGGGCCAGTGACTTGCTTGTAATTAGCAAGGTCCAGAGTTAGAACTCAAATTCAAGTCTCTTAACCCTGAGTTCAATGTTACCTAGGTTCTCCTCACTCCTATGATAGCTCTATCTCCCCAAGAATGAAGATTTCATGTGCCACAGACCATGTTGTCTCTGTCAACACTTATCTCCTCCTTAAGCCCTCTCAGCTAGAGACCAGCCAGCTAGCCATGGGCAGCCTCAACTCCACACAGGCTCCAGGCCAGTATTGACCCTGGTAGAGAGAGTATTAACAGCCACAGATCCTTCAAGCAGTTGGGTTTGGAATTAAGTGAGCTTCTGCAATCGTGTTGGGGCCTCTGGGTACCAGATATACATTTCCCCAACACCTTTGTTACAGCTATCATGTGACACCATTCTTTTTACAGTCCCTTCTGAAAAAGTTGTCTTGCTCTGAGTGGCGTAGTTCTGCAACCTATCCCCCAACTGATTAGACAGAGGATCAGGCCCAAGTCAATGTTGGCCATCTTTGGTTGGTTGGTTGGTTGGTTTTTGTTTTTTTTTTTGAGACGGAGTTGTACTCTGTCATCCAGGCTGGAGTGCAGTGGCGTGATCTTGGCTCATTGCAACCTTCACCTCCCGGGTTCAAACAATTCTTCTGCCTCAGCCTCCCAGAGTAGTTGGGATTACAGGCGCCCGCCATGATGCCTGGCTAATTTTTGTATTTTCAGTGGAGATGAGGTTTCACCATAATGGCCAGGCTTGTCTCTAACTCCTGACCTTACATGATCCACCTGCCTCAGCCTCCCAAAGTGCTGGGATTACGAGCATGAGCCACCACGCCTGGCCAGTGGTGGCCATCTTTATAGGATGGAAATGAGGGAAGCCTGTAGGGTGACAGGACATGATAACACTCACAAATGAACACCTCTTCTACTGCAGAGTGACCAGAAGGCCCCACAAGACTCACTCTTTAGGAAAGAGTCATACAGAAGATGTAAGGGATGCTGTGTTGTGCCACCATATCCCTTTCAGGATGCAGGTGCTATTTGCCCAGCCATTGGCATTATTGGCTATGGACTACCCATAGCTAAGTCTCTGTCTCTGAAGATTGCCCTCAGCCGAGTTATGTCCCTTCCTGAGGAGCAGATAGTATCCAATGCCTAGTGGGAGGACAAAGCCCTGGCTCCTGCTGTCATTGCCACAGACTTCGTAAAGATTACAAAAACAAGAGAAATCTAGCATGGCTGACTCCATCTTGCTTCTAGTCTCACAGGCTGGCTGTCCTTGCTCATTCCTGTGCATAGGCTAAGCTAACCGTGGGAGGAATTTAATTTATGGTTTAACTTTGAAGCAAAGATGATAACAGTCCCTCCCTAAGATGGGTCCCCTCCTCATTTGGAGGCTGAAACAGCCTTTGTAAGACTCATGAAAGGCCATAAGATTAGGACTATGAGAAGGGCCTGAAATCTGCTGAAGGGTAGGCATAGTTTTTATCATCCTTTACTTCTCAGGAGTCATGTAGCCAGAGGTCACAAGATTTGTGGCTTCCCCAACTGCTCCTATAGATAACATCACTGTTATAGAACCTAAGATTGGTCTTTTGAGATATTTTTCAGACTTTTGCATTCTGGTAACTGACTGACCCCACCTGGACTCATGACTCATGACTCAACCGGTCCTGCGGCCCCCACCCGGAGGTGGACTCAGCGCACAAGGACCGTTTTCCATACTCCTGTAATTGCATCCTCAACCAATCAGCAGCACTCATTCTCTAGGCCCCTGCCCACCCAACCATCTGTGAAAAACCCTAACCTCCAAGTCTTCAGGGAGACTGATTTGAGTAATAACTCCATCTTCTACTTGGCCAGTCTTGCATTAATTAAACTCTTTCTTTACTGCAATACTATGGTCTCAGTGAATTGGTTTTATCTGTGCAGGGGGCAGGTAGAACCCATTGGGTGATTACATTGCCTTCATTGGAGGCAACTCTGAAAAGTCATCCCAACTCCAGGATTCCCCCCAAGGTTGGCTGAGGCCCTCATCCCTCTCTCCTTACAGGCATTGATCCTGAGAGTTCTCCCCAGTAAACTTCCAGGATACAAACAGGCACCTCAGAGGCTTTTTCTGAGAGAACTCATCCTAAGACAGTGTGGAGCAGACAGGGAAGCTGAAGCCTGGAGACCATCTGAGAAGACGGTGAGCAAAAGCCATGAGGTACCAGACACTACGGTCTCACAGAAGTCATTCCGAGGTCAGGAACCACAGATTAAAAATGAGAAAAAAAAAAAAAAGTAGACGGGGTCAAGTCACTTTCTCAATGTATCCTGAACATCAGTTGAAGTAATGAGAAGTTGTTTTCCCTTCCTGCCAACCAGAAAGAACCTCAGGACCACACTCAGCCAGGCACCAGAGCTGGGCATCTGCCTCATGTCTGTCTTGTCTTTCCACTTCCCACCTTGACCCTTGGACCAGGGACACTCTGCCTACATTTGTCAGCCTCTCCCTTTGAGGAACTGGCCAAAATTCTCTAAACTCCCAACTTCTGGCTGCAGCCTTGTTCTGAATAAATTGATGACCTAGAACAAAGGTGCTTCCTCCTGTTTTACTCCAAGTACAACATGTTCTTTGGACACTGTGTCTTGACCTCTGCTGGCTGCCCTGGGGCATAGTTTGAGGTGGGGTCATTTTCTACTAAAAATACAAAATTAGCTGAGTGTGGTGGTGCATGCCTGTAATCCCAGCTACTCGGCAGGCTGAGGCAGGAGCATCGCTTGAACTCAGGAGGTGGAGGTTGCAGTGAGCGGAGATCACACCATTGCACTCTAGCCTGGGCAACAAGAGTGAAACTCTGTCTCAAAAAAATTAAAAAAAGAAAAAAAGACAAAATACAGACTTGGCTCCTATGGCCTTCGGGTTTTCTTTTTTTTTTTTTTTTTTTTTTTNATTCTTTGACTGGCTTCACTGTGCCTAAGACAGTTCTTGAGAAACATTTGCTGAGTAACTGGTAAACATAATATACATTTCCTTGACCAGAGTGGGGACAAAATTAACTGCATTAAAGTCTTATTTTTTACCATGAGCCAGAGTGAGGGGTGTTCCATGTTTAATAAAATATAGGATTTTATAAGGAACAAATCTTTACCTCTTGAAAAAATATCAAGGGCCAGGCATGGTGGCTCACGCCTGTAATCCCAGCATGTAGGGAGGCCAAAGTGGGAGGATCCCTTGACGCCATGTAGGAATGGGACAGAGTTCTTCCTTCACATATTCTTACACTCTCTGAGTCATCAAAGTCAGATTCATTCATGACTTTAATAGTTTCTTTCTTTTTTTTTTCTTTTTTTTTTTTGAGATGGAATCTTGCTCTGTCGCCCAGGCTGGAGTGCAGGGCGCGATCTCGGCTCACTGCAACCTCCACCTCCCAGGTCAAGGGATTCTTCTGCTTCAGCCTCTTGAGTAGCTGGGACTACAGGCGCCCACCACCACACCTGGCTAATTTTTTTGTATTTTTAGTAGAGACGGTGTTTCACCATATTGGCCAGGCTGGTCTTGAACTCCTGATCTCGTGATCTGCCCACCTCAGCTTCCAAAGTGCTGGAATTACAGGCATGAGCCATGGTGCCTGGCCAGTTTCTTTTTTTTTCTTCCTTTTTTTTTTTTTTTTAAGGCAGGGTCTCGCTCTGTCACTCAGGCTGGAGTGCAGTGGAGTGATCATGGTTCACTACAGCCTCAACCTCCCAGGCTCAAGCAATCCTCCCACCTCAGCCTCCTTTTTTTCTTTTTCCTTCTGTTGTCCCACTGAGCACAAAACCCACACCACTATCTCACTGATGATATACCGCCTAACCCTGAGGCTTCAGTCATACAAAGAAAATAGCCATTCTTCTGTGCTTCCATGTTTAACCATTTCTTTTACTTAAAGAATTCCAGAAACTGGCCTCAGAAGACCCAGGTATCTCATCAAAGTTGGCCAAGTCCCACCTAGGGCAGGAATGCTGAACAATTGATTTATAGCCTTGTTGCCTCTGGCCATACCATCAGGTGACCCATTACTCAAGATAACCATCACAATCAGATATGGTGACCTGCATACCATACCGTCATGTGCATTGCCCAGCCCAGCCTGCATACCTTACCCCTGATGCGATTCCCACTCTCGGTCTAATAAAAAAATCCCCACCAGCTTTTTCTGGTAGCCAGCTGACGACAGATCCTTTCCACTTTCACTGTCTCCCTTGTGCTTGAGCACAAGCCCTGAAATAAAAGCCTTGTCTGGGAAATCTGCTTGGTCCATGTTAACTTTCATTGCATGGGGAGGCAAAGAGCCTGTGGTCTGTTACAGCTAGGAGTTCAAGACCAGCCTGAGAAATAGTGAGACTCCTGTTTCTACCAAAAATTTAAAAAATTTGCTGGGTGTGGTAGCATACATCTGTGGTCCAAGCTACTCAGGAGGTTGAGGAAGGAGGATCACTTGAGCCCAGGAGTTCGAGATCAGCCTGGGAAACACAGTGAGACCTATTTCTACAAAAATTTTTAAAACTAGCCAGATGTAGTTGGCTAGGAGACACAACTGTAGGCCGAGCTACTTGAGAGGCTGAGGCAGGAGGATCACTTGGGCACAGGACTTCAAAGTTACAGTGTTCTATGATCTCATGACTGCACTCCAGCCTGGGTGGCTGAGTGAGACCCTGACTTTAAAAATATAAAAAATAAAAAAATCAAGGACCAATCCATGTGAGGTGTATTAGTCTGTTCTCTGTTCTCACATTGCTATAAGGAAATACCTGAGACTGGCTAATTTATAAAGAAAAGATGTTTAATTGGCTCATGGTTCTGCAGGCTGAATAGGAAGCTTGGTGGCATCTGCTTCTGGGAGTCCTCAGGGAGCTTACGATCATGGCAAAAGGTGAAGGAGGAGCCAGCACTTGACATGGCCAGAGCAGGAGGAAGAGAGAGAGGCAGGAAGTGCTACACATTTTTAAACAACCAGATCTCACAGGAACCAAGGGGGATGCTGTTAACTAATTAGAGACCACCCCCATGATCCAATCACCTCCCACCAGGCCCCACCTCCAATATTTGGGATTACACTTTTCTGTTTTTGGAGACGGAGTCTCACTCTATTGCCCAGGCTGGAGTGTAGTGGCATAATCTCAACTCCCTGCAACCTCTGCCTCTTGCATTCAAACAATTCTGCCTCAGCCTCCCAAGTAGCTGGGACTACAGGCGCACACCACAATGCCCAGCTAATTTTTGTATTTTTAGTAGAGATGGGATTTCGCCATGTTGGCCAGGTTGGTCTCGAACTCCTGATCACAAGTGATCAGCCCGCCTCCATCTCCTAAAGTGTTGGGATTACAGGCTTGAGCCACCGTGCCCGGCCAGGGATTACATTTCAACATGAGATTTGACAGGGGCACACACCCAAACCGTATCCCGAGGCCTGATACCAGGAGCTATGGGATGGCCAAGATAATCTGGAGTCTAGATTCTAGAGGGCCCTGCCTTCAATTGCTCACAGTGTAATGATGTGCAATAATAGGTCAGGTTTTGTGTTTCACTCCTGTAATCCCGACGCCTTGGGATGCCAAGACAGGAGGACTGCTTGAGCCCCTGAGTTCAAGACCAGCCTTGGCAACATAGTGAGACCCTGTCTCTATTAAAAAATAAAAATTAAAAAAATAAGAAAAACAGAAAGAAAAGGGAAATAATAAACAGTGTGCCAGTCCTAATCCTAACCCTTGCTTTTGCTCAATTCTACAGATTTGTTTTGTGCTCCCCTTTTTACCTCAAGCTGGTCAATGAGAAGTTAATGAACTAAGAAGTCAGCCAAGCCCTAAGCCAGCAACTGCCCTAAACATTGATGAGACCTGTGGGCCATGGACATTTTGCAATGAATGATGGGGGAAATTTAGCCTTATTCACAGTAAACAGTACTAACTTAAAATGTATCCCACCCTCCCATGACAAGCAGCTGGGCCATTAAAATTATAAATTGCCACTTAGGCTAATGTATTTTGTTTGCCTGACACGCTCTGGAGCTGTTCATCTCTCTGCCAGAGATGAGTGCTATCTGGTTTTGTCTTAGGCTGAAGTAAGAACAAGAGGTCTCCTATAAAGTTTTGGATGGCTGGTGGCAGAAGACAGTTGTCATCTCTTCAATACCCAGTGCACTCTGGGCACAAATGATGTATTTTTTTGCCGTAAGGAAAAAATGGACCTAGAGATGTAGGCTTTTTATTTTGGTCTGGCTTCCATATCTCTCATATCTTTATTTTATAGAAAAATCTTTGATAAGACCAGAGCTGAGTATCTGGAGGAAGCTGAGCCAATGAGCTCCTTCCCTGGGAATCTGGAATCAAGACTGAGAGATTGCGGTTTTGGTGTGGCTGGTTTATACACAGAACTTATAAACTCAGGATCTGGAAATGGTGATTTCTGCCACCTTGTCTGGGAAGCAAAGAAAGCCAGAATGTAGTCAGAAAAAAAGGAAAGAATGAGGGGATGAGAAATAAGGGATTATTTATTACCTTTATTTTTAATACATTTACATTTATGTAATTTAATTTTAATAATGACTGTGTTTCATAACTGTCTGGCAAAATTTCTGTAAATTTGATCCTCTGCTTTTGCAAACTGGTACATGCTGGCTCCAGCATACCACTGATTGAGATGAATGTTTGTCAGTCAAATTCAAATACAGGGTTAATATTAGAGTTAATATAGAGCAATCTCACCTAACCCCTCATTGCTAGCCCTTGATGTGTACATTTCTGTTCTATTTCTATTCCTCAACTTAGAACCATTTCAGTCCCCATGGCAGCTGCTCCAAATCTTTACTCATCCTCACTTCAGAGGAAGTGATGACCCGCTCCTCTCCAAGCCCCTTCTCCCCAACCCCCTATCTGTGGCTCTTGGCCATCCCCTCTAGGACTTCAGACCTTTAACTGCAGTCAGTACATCCCAAACTGAATTCATTATTTCCTGCCTGAACTTGCTCTTCCTCCCGCTTCTCTTCTATTTTACAGCCTAACCACAAAGAACTATTTGTTCCCTATCTCATTTAATAGCATCCCAATTCACTCTGCTTGCCAAGTTTGACCTCTTAGTGCAGTGGTTCTCAATCTTGGCTTCATTCAAAAATACATGCAAGCCTGGGCAACATAGTGAGACCATGACTCTACCAAAAAAAAAAAAAAAAAAATTAGCCAGGTGTAGTGGCACATGCATATATTCCCAGCTACTCAGGAGGCTCAGGTGGGAGGATTGCTTGACCATGGGAGGTTGAGGCTGCAGTGAGCCATGATTGCTCCACTGCACTCCAGCCTGAGCAACAGAGTTGGGGGATGTGGGAAGGGAAATGTGTGGCTGGGTACCACAGGCTGCGATTCACACTTAATTGGTCTGAGGTGTGGCCTGAGCTTTGTGGGGAGGGGAGGATTAAAAGAGTCCCAGGTGATTCTAATGCACCGTCAAGTTGCAAACCACTGTTATAGACTAGATAAATGCTCCCTCCTAGCATTTATTATTTTAATTGGTTGCCAAGACCAGTGCATTCTGCCTCCAAAATGTGTCCCCAACGAACTGTGAATCTCCATCTCTACTGCCCTTGCTCCTTCCCCGCCTCACCTGCACTGCCATAATGGTTTTGTGGCTCATCCCCCCGCAGTCAGTCTCTGCCTGGCAGCACATCCTTCTTCAGCTGCCAGAGTGATCTTTCCAAAATACAGGTCTGGTCGTGTCTGACACCCATTGAAAAGCCATTATAGTGGCAAGCATTTGCTCCACAATATGTAGATGCAAGAAACATCACATCTCATTCTCTTTCTAAATCAAATTAAATGGGTTTTGAGCATCCATTTTTTCAGGAGAGCAGATTATTGAGGGTTTTCCTTCCTAGAATTGTACAGGAATCCCAAGAGGATAAAAAGGCCAGAAGGTTTAGGAAACGCCCCTCTGGGTCCATGTTGGTCACTACCGAGATGTTCCTTGTCCAACTTGTGAGGTAGCTCCATTCTCTCCAACTCAAGCAGGGCCCAAAGATTTTTCGTACACACTTTCATTCCACAGCGTCTGAGGTCCAGTTTTCCTAGGCTCAGCACGTAGCTACCCTCAGTCTGGGGCATTGTGTGTCAATGGATGTTCAGGAATCCACCACCCATGGATGCACTACCCCTAAATACTCAGTCCCTTCCCAATCTTGGAGAAACTGACTCTCCCTCATCATACTGGAAGTCTTCCCTCTCCCTGACAATGGGCTTGAGAGCTAAACACAAAGTCTTATTAGCAGAAGGGCACCTGGTCTGCAGCCTGAAGCAATCCTGTTGGCCTAGAGGAGAGTCCTGGCCCTGGCCCTGGCCACCAGGGCAGGTAGCTATGACTTCTCTTATTCTAGGCTTTTCTTGCGGCCCCACCCATCATCTTATCAACACACTCCTTGATTATTTAACCCAGTGCAGTTACAAAATAATAGAAGTAAGGTGTGGTGCAGTCAATGATTAAACAATCTTATTGTTAGTTTGTCACATAGTTGCAGAAACTAGCATCAACTCCCAAAGAGCTCATAGAAGGTGAGAGTTCAGGAGGAGCTCCTCTAGTCTATTCAGTGTCACTCAGCATCCCTCTTGGCAACTTCTAGCTATGCTCCATGGGTATGCAGAGAACATAATGAGCATCATGAATGTCAGGCCTCTGAGCCCAAGCCAAGCCATCACATCCCCTGTGACTTGCACGTATAGGCCCAGATGGCCTGAAGTAACTGAAGAATAACAAAAGAAGTGCAAATGCCCTGCCTCGCCTTAACCCTTAACCAATGACATTCCACCACAAAAGAAGTGAAAATGGCCAGTCCTTGCCTTAAGGGATGATATTATCTTGTGAAATTCCTTTTCCTGGCTCATCCTGGCTCAAAAAGTTCCCCCACTGAGCACCTTGTAACCCCCACTCCTGCCTGCCAGAGAACAACCCCCCTTTGACTGTAATTTTCCTTTACCTACCCAAATCCTATAAAACGGCCCCACCCTTATCTCCCTTCGCTGACTCTCTTTTCGGACTCAGCCCGCCTGCACCCAGGTGAAATAAACAGCCATGTTGCTCACACAAAGCCTGTTTGGTGGTCTCTTCACACGGACACGCATGACAATGAATATAGTTAATTCCCTAACCATGCACCATTTTATGGCCTCTGTGACTTTGCTCATGCTGATCTCTCTGTCTCCAATACCTTCTTCTCCCGCTTTCTATACCTGGTGAGCTCCTATCATCCATTTAATAGCCACTTAAATGTCACCTTCTCCAAAAACTTTCCAAAATCATCTCCCCCAAATGCTTGAGTCATACCTTCATTTTAGGTCTTACCATGTTACTATCGCTGATACTATAGATGTTGTTTCACACCCCGCCCCCCCCAATCAACATGCATATCTTACACTGCTGAATTTGCTGTGGATAGGAATTGTTTTTTTAAATCTTTGTATTTTCAGCACCTTCCACAAGTCAGACATGAGATGAATTTCTACAATTTTAGAGCAATAGGGGACCTTGGAAGTCATCTCATCCAGTGGTTTTCCAACTCTTGTTTCATTTCTGCAATCCCTCTTTTCAAACAACAACCCAAAAAGCAGGTGAGAGCGGAGGCACTCTAGTTAAAGCCGGGAGGATGTGGTGTCAAGAGAGGTCTAGGGACCCACTTCTGCAGGTCAAAATAAAAAACCACAGGTCTATCCCAGTGCCTTCATTTTATAGATAAAACCACGAAAGTCTATCCTGGCTAACATGGTGAAACCCCGTCTCTACTAAAAAAAAAATACAAAAAACTAGCCGGGCGTGGTGGTGGGCGCCTGTAGTCCCAGCTACTTGGGAGGCTGAGGCGGGAGAATGGCGTGAACCCGGGAGGCGGAGCTTGCAGTGAGCCGAGATCACGCCACTGCACTCCAGCCTGGGAGACACAGTGAGACTCCGTCTCAAAAAAAAAAAAAACCAAAAAAAACCAAAAAAAACAAAAAAAAAACCCACGAAAGCCACAGGACATTTCTATTTCACATAAATCTATTCCACTCTACAGCCTTAGAAAGTTGTCCCTTTGGCCAGGCACGGTGGCTCACACCTGTAATCCCAGCACTTTGGGAGGCTGAGGTGGGCAGATCACCTGAGGTCAGGAGTTCAAGACCAGCCTGGCCAACATAATGAAACCCCGTCTCTACTAAAAATACAAAAATTAGCTGGATGTGGTGGCACTCGCCTGTAATTCCCAGCTACTCAGGAGGCTGAGGCAGGAGAATCACTTGAACCTGGGAGGCGGAGGTTGCAGTGAGGCGAGATCGCACCACTGCACTCCAGCCTGGGCGATAGAGTGAGACTCCATCTCAAAAAACAAATAAACAGAAAATTGTGCCTTTATCCTCTCCAATCTTATAGAGTCATCACAAATTCGTAAGAAGAATCAACAGCCCCTTTTGAAAGTCTTCGTATAGTAAACAACTTCCTTTGCCATATACTGTACATCCTATTAGCCAATTCTTCAAGGGAGGTGTTTACAGGCAAGTTATTACTGTGTCAGGATTGCAAAAACATGTATGGCAATTAACCGGATTTTTTTTGCTTTTAAAATTTCTTTCCCTCTAATATTGTGTGGGTGTTTGTGAAGTTGAATGACTTGAGTTGGTGCCACATAGCTCTGCCAGTGTGCCTCAGTGAGCAGTTCCAACCTGCAAAAAGACTTCCAGGCTAACAATCCCCAGGAAGGATTTGTAGTCTCTCATTACATGGTCCAGTTGGGTTTTTGTTGTTGTTTTTAAACAATGCTGGAAAGTTGCCCATTATAGTCACATGCTGCATGATGACGTTTCAGTCAACAATGGACCACATACACAATGGCGGTCCATTAAAATTATAAAACTACACTTTTACAGTACTGTTTCTATGTTTAGATACACAAATACTTATCACTGTGTTACAGTTGCCTACAATATTCAGTGTAGCATGCTGTACAGGTTTGTGTCCTAGGAACAATAGGCTAGACCGTCTAATCTAGGTGCGTAGTAGGCTAGACCATCTAGGTTTGTCTATGATATTTGCACAAGGACGAAGTCATCTAACTGACACCTTTCTTGCAATGTATCTTGGTGGTTCAGTGATGCATGGCTGTATATATCAAGTCTTGGGCATTTTTATTTTTATTTTTAGTTTTTTGAGACTGAGTCTTGCTCACCTAGGCTGGAGTGCAGTGACTGCATCTTGGCTCACTGCAACCTCCACCTCCTGCATTCAAGCAATTCTCCTGCCTCAGCCTCCCAAGTAGCTGGGATTACAGGCATGCACCACCACGTTTAGCTAATTTTTGTATAACTTTAGTAGAGATGGGGGTTCCACCATGTTGGCCTGGCTGGTCTCAAACTCCTGACCTCAGGTGATCTGCCCATCTCAGCCTCCCAAAGTCCTGGGATTACAGGCGTGAGCCACCGGGCTGGCCAAGTCTTGGGCATTTTTAAATTACAAGGGAAGCTACTGGGAATTCTCAGGGTCAGATCACAATTGCCTGGAGGAGTAAATGCATATTGTAAATTCCTGAGAGGGAATATTGTCATTCTATCACATTCACAGTCCTTTGTTCTCCTTGTCTGCCATCACTGCCTGGGTTCAGGCCTCAGCCTCTTTCAGGTGGGCTATTGCTGCTGCCTCCTAGAACATTTCCATCTTTAGTTCCAACCTCTCCAACCCATCTTTTGTGCTGTTACTAGAGAAGGCTTTTGCAAACACATGTGTCCTTGGGAAGGGGTAGTGACCAAAAGGGGCTTCTGGAAGGTTGGCCTTGTTCTGTTTCTTGATTTGGGTTCTTGGGTATGTGCATGTGTTGACTTTGTGAAAATTCATCAAGATGTAGATTATGGGCCGGGCGCGGTGGTTCACACATGTAATCCCAGCACTTTGAGAGGCCGAGGCGGGTGGATCACGATGTCAGGAGATCAAGACCATCCTGGCTAACACGGTGAAATCCCGTCTCTACTAAAAATACAAAGAATTAGCCGGGTGTGGTGGTGGGCACCTGTAGCCCCAGCTACTCGGGAGGCTGAGGCAGGAGAATGGCATGAACCTGGGAGGCAGAGCTTGCAGTGAGCTGAGATTGCGCCACTGCACTGCAGCCTGGGCGATAGAGTGAGACTCCGTCTCAAAAAAAAAAAAAAAGATATACACTATGATTTGTGTACTTTTCTATTTTCCATCTATATGTTATATTTAAATAAAAGTTTATTTAAAAATGAAAGTGTCCCTGATCACGATACAGTCCAGATCAAAATGATTTGCATTTTCCCACCACATACAAGATCAAAGCCAGCTTCCTTAGCCCAACTGAGCCTTTCCAGCCTCATCTCTCCTCTCGTCTACCCTGAGCTCTAGCCACACTGAACTGCTTCCTCCATGCTTCTTTCCATCTGGAATGTCATTTCCTGCTTCTCCAACTGGCTAAGTCTTTCCTAGTCTCTAAAATCTGATTTAAAATGTGCTTTCTCTATGAAGCCTGCCCTGATTCCTCCCAGTTAGATGCCTCTCCTGAGAGTTCCCACCGGTCTTCGTGTATCACTCTATCGTAGCTGGTTGATCTGTCTTGTTATATTGTGATCCAGGGACATTTCCTTCATCTTCTTTGGGTCCCAGGATCTGGCACACAAATGTTTGTAGAATGTTATGAATAAATGATTAAATACATGAATGGATAGAACTGTCTTCAATTCCCTCAGACTGTAAGGGTTATAAGATCCTTCCTTGGGCTAGATGATTGGGTATACCAGAATGGAGTTATGAAAGTTTGGAAGGCAGTAGAGAGTCTATTGGAGGTAGGGAGGTCGTTTAGAAGCATTGTATTTAAAAATTAGCCAGGCGCGGTGGCGCATGCCTGTAATCCCAGCTACTCGGGAGGCTGAGGCAGGAGAATCACTTGAACCTGGGAGGCGGAGGTTGGGGTGAGCTGAGATTGCGCCACTGCGCTCCAGCCTGGGCAACAAGAGTGAAACTCCATCTCAAACAAACAAACAAAAAAAAAAAAAAAAAGAAGAAGAAGAAGAAGAAGCATTGTATTCAGACAGGAGGAAGGCTGGAGTGATGCCAGGCACTAGTGGAGCACCCACCAGCAGAAGCCACTCTGAAATTGCCATGCCCCGCCCTACTTCCAAACCAGCTCTTCTTCTGGACTTCCCTCTTTCAGTTTCTAGGACTGCCATGCTCACATTCACAAGGCATCAAAGCTCTTCCTTTTTTCTCTTTTTTGCTCCCTCCATATTTAATTTGCTGCTAAACTAAATACTTCTCAAATCAATCCTCCTTCCATTCCCATTGCTGGCCCCTATGTTAAGGCACCCAGCATTTCTTAGTCTGATAGTTCCTAACTAATCTCTCAATCAGAACTTTTTTGGAAACAGAAGCCAGTAATGGAAATGGACCAATTTTTTTTAAAAGAGAGAAAGAGAAAGAAAAAAGGCTAGCCGGAAAGATTTATTGAAAGATTTCAGGGATGACCTATGAAACTTCAAAAAAAATGCTGGAGTTAAGGACAAGAAAGTCACTCCAGCTCTTTTGGTGCATCTCTCTGCGTCCTCAGTGATTTTAGTCTGTACCTCTTTCTCCTGTTACTCAGACCCCATGGTAGACAACATGGTCATTACTCCATAAAGTTTTACATCTGCATTCAAGAGACCAGACCTGATAGGGGCTGAAATCGCCTTGGCTCAATTACAAATCCCCATGTAAGGGACTCTGACTTGCCCAGTTGTGTCAGTCTCCTACCTCTGAATGAGCATCACTACCATGTGGAAGAGGCAGGGCCATTCTCAGAGAAGAGGAGCTAGACAAAAAAAAAAAAAAAGACAAAAAACAAAACAAAACAAAAACAAAAAAAACCCAACCAACCAAACAAACAAAAAACGAGGATACACCTACACACCTTTGGCCTCGAATCTGTCCTACAAGCTGCCACAGGGTTATTCTTCCCAAAGCAGAGTTCTTACCTCAGCTGCAGAGAGTCACCTCAACTGTGGTCATGCCCTGTGGTGGCTTATAGCTGCCCTATGGTTAAACTGAGATGGGGGTAAGAGCCTGTGTTAGGCCATACTTGCATTGCTCTAAAGAAATTCATGAGACTGGGTAACTGATATAGTTTGGCTGGATTTAATAGGCTCACAGTTCTGTCGGTTGCACAGGAAGAATGATGCCAGCATCTGCTCCATTTCTGGGGAGGCTTCAAGGAGCTTTTACTAAGGGAGGAAGGTGAAGTGGGAGCAGGCACCCTCACACGCCAGAGCAGGAGCAAGAGACAGAGTCAGGGGAAAGGTGTCACACACTTTTAAACAACCAGATCTCATGAGAACTCACTAACTATCTGAAGGACAGCACCAAAGGGATGGTGCTAAATCATTCATAAGAAATCTGGCCTCGTGATCCAACCATTTCCCACCAGGCCCACCATTAACCTTAGGGATTACAGTTTGATATGAAATTTAGAGGGACACATACATATTCAAATTATATCATTCCACCTCTGGCTCCTCAAATCTCATGTTGTTTTCACATTGTAAAATACAGTCATGCCTTCCCAACAGTCCCCCAAAGTCTTAACTCATTCCAGCATTAACTCAAAAGTCCAAAGTCCAAAGTCTCATCTGAGACAAGGCAAGCTCCTTCTACCTATGAGCCTGTAAAATAAAAAAACAAGTTATTTACTTCCAAGATTCAATGGGGATATAGGCATTGGGTAAACATTCTCATTCCAAAGGGGAGAAATTAGCCAAAAGAAAAGGGCTACAGGCCCCACATAAGTCCAGAACTCAGAAGGGCAGCCATTGGATCTTAAAGTTCCAAACTAATCTCTTTTTGACTCTATGTACTATATCCAGGGCACACTGATATGACAGATAGGCTCCCAAGGCCTTGGGCAACTCTGCCCCTGTGGCTTTGCAGGGTTCAGCTCTGAGGCTGTTCTCATGGGCTAGAGTTGAGTGCCTGTGGCTTTTCCAAGCTGAGAGTGCAAGCTGTGGGTGGATCTACCATTCTGGAGTCTGGAAGACTGTGGCCCTCCTCCCACAGTTCCACTAGTCAATGCCGTAACAGGGACTTTGTGTGGGGCCTCCCATCCTACGTTTCCTCTTGACACTGCCCTAGAAAAGGTTCTCTGTGAGGGCTCCACTCCTGCAGTAGGCTGCTGCCTGGATGCCCAGGCTTTTCCATACATCCTCTGAAATCTAGGCAGAGGCCACCAAGCCTCCAACACTCTTGCGCTCTGTTCTACTGCAGCCTTAACACCACGTGGAAGCCACCAAGGCTTACAGCTTGCATTATTCAAAGTGGTAGCCTGAGATGTACCTGAGCCCCTTTGAGCCATGGCTGGAGTTGAAGGTGGGGAGCAGTGTTCCAAGGCTGTGCAGCACAGTGGGGCCTTGGGCCTGGTCCATGAAAACATTCTTCCTTCCTAGGTCTCTGGGCCTGTGATAGGAGGGGCTGCCATGAAGATCTCTGAAATGCCTTTGAGACCTTTCCCCCATTTTATTGGATATTAGCTCTTGTCTTCCTTTTAGTTAGGCAAATACCTCTAGCAAGTAGTTCCACAGCCTGCTTGAATTCCTCCCCTAAAAGAGTTTTTCTTACTTTGCCACATGGCCAGGCTATCAATTTTCCAAACTTTTATGCTCTGCTTCCCTTTAAAATATATATCTTCCAACTTTAAGTCATTTCTTTGCTCCTGCATCTGAGTGTGGGTTGTTAGAAGCAGCCATGCCACAGATTGAACACTTTGTTGCTTAGAAACTTCTTCCACCAGATACCCTAAATCATCACTCAGAAGCTCAACCTTCCACAGATCCCTAGGGCATGAATAGAATGCAGCCAAAGTCTTCACTAAGGCATAACAAGGGGGACCTTTGCTCCTCTTCCCAATAAGTTCCTCATTTTCCTTCATCTTCCTGTCTTCTTCTGAGCCCTCCAAACTCTTCCAACTTCTGCCTGATACCCAGTTCCAAAGTTGCTTCTACATTTTCAAGTATCTTTATAGCAATACCTCACTCCTTACTATCAATATTCTGTGTTAGGCCATTCTTGCATCGCTATAAAGAAATACCTGAGACTGGGTAACTTACAGAGAAAAGGAGTTTCATCAGCTCATTCTTCTGCGGGCTATACAGGAAGCATGATGCCAGCAGCTTCTCAGTTTCTGGGAAGGACTCAAAGAGCTTTTACTCATGGCAGAAGGCAAAGCAGGAGGAGGTATCTCACATAGCAGAGCAGGAACAAGAGAGAGAGTTGGGGAGGAAGGTGGCACACACTTTTAAACAATCAGATCTTGTAAGAACTCACTCACTGTCAGCTGGGCGCGGTGGCTCATGCCTGTAATCCCAGCACTGTGGGAGGCCAAGGCAGGCAGATCATGAGGTCAGGAGATTGAGACCATCCTGGCTAACACAGTGAAATCCTGTCTCTACTAAAAATACAAAAAATTAGCCAGGCGTGGTGGCGGGTGCCTGTAGTCCCAGCTACTCAGGAGGCTGAGGCAGGAGAATGGTGTAAACCCAGGAAGTGGAACTTGCAGTGAGCTGAGATTGCACCAGTGCACTCCAGCCTGGGCGACAGAGCAAGACTCCATTTCAAAAAAGAAAAAAAAAGAAAAGAAAAGAAAAAAAAAAAACAACACCAAAAAAAAAAAAAAAAAAAAAACAAACCTCACGCACTGCCATAAGGACAGCACCAAATGGATGGTGCTAAATCATTCCTGAGAAATCCATCCCCATAATCCAATCACTTCCCACCTCCAACACTGGGGATTACAATTTAGCATGAAATTTAGAGGGGACACATATCCAAAGTATATCAGGGCCTGACCATTTTAACCTGATCTGGAACAACTCTGCCAGGCACTACTTCCTACAGAGGTCCCCCCCAGGTTGGCAGAGGCTTTATCAAGCCTGGATTGCAATTTTACTTCTTCCTTTGTTCATCCTCCTTTCTCTCCCTTCCTTTCATGGCTATTGATCCCTAATAAACTCTTTCTCATGGTCTGCTTCCAGAGAAGCCAAGCTTAGGAAATTGAACAAATCCTTCTGCCCACCTAGATTTCCCGTCTCCTACCAACTCTTTCTGCCCCAATCCAGCCCACCCTGCAGACACCACCTCTTCTAAGAAGCCTTTCCTAGTTGCCCCATTCAGATGTGTTCTATCCACCTGGTAAAGATGGTATGCGTCTTGTATTGAATTCGCCTCATTCTCCCTAACATTGTAGCTATTTGTGAGCCTTGCCATCTCCCACCCATATGCTCTTGGAGTACTAAGCCTATTTTTGTGTTTTTTTTTTTTTCCTCCAATGCTCTGCTCAACCCTTAGTGAATGATTGATAATATTCTCAAATCCTTGGGAGAATCAGACAGTATTCTCCTAGTGAATACAAATCACTAAAGCTCTTAAAAATGTGTTTTTCCCTTTGGTACTGATCAGTTTCATTTAAAAAAATTGTTTTTCTTGAAGAAGACAGGATAAAAAATCAATTTGAGATTACCAAATGTTCACAAAATTGTTTAATTCTTGCCACTAGATTATAAGCTCCTCGACAACAGTGAGTATGTCTTATCAATGTATTCATATCCCTCTCAAGCATGATCACGATTGTGGGATAGGGGCTAAACCCGCCAGGTCTGCCGTCCACTATGCCTGGGGTCACGTCTTGATTCCATCCCTGCTACCTGCACAACCTTGAGCAAGTCAATTCACTCACTTAACTTTCAGTTTTTCACTTGTAAAATGAGAATAAATGCTGGGCGTGGTGGCTCATGCCTGTAATCCTAGCATTTTGGAAAGCTGAGGTGAGAGCATTGCTTGAGGCCAGGATTTTGAGACCAGCTTGGTCAATATAGTGAGACCTTGCCTCTACCAAAAAATGTTAAAAATTAGCTGGGCATGCTGGTGCATGCCTGTAGCTCTAGCTACTCAAAAGGCTGGGACAGGAGGATTGCTTGGGCCCTGGAGTTCAAGGCTGCAGTGAGCTATGATTATGCCACTGCACTCCAGCCTTGGGTGATGGAGCAAGACTATGTCTCTTAAAAAAAAAAAAAAAAAAAAAGTAGAAATAATATCTGCCTCAGAGGGCTTAAATGAGATAACTCATGTAAAGTACAGTGTCTTGGTAAGGTAAATATTTGACTAAAATTAACTAATTTTATCTATTATTAAAGGGTGTTCTATGATGTTTATGAAATGACAAGTAAATACAAAGAAAGGAGGAGGAAGAAAGTAAATTTGGAAAAAATCTGTTAGTTATTTGCTGGAGGTAGAGCCCAGGAGTCAAAGGCTGAGGTATCAAGCCATGTGAATTTCATAACTGTTTCATGTTACTTACAAATGAGCCATAACTGAGGTATTAATGGAGAGCAAACTCAATATGGCACTCAATAAACAGAACTCTTCCAGAGAACAAAATGGGAAAGGAGATAAAGGAAATAGATCTGTCTTAGACTAGGGCAACTGTTCTGAAAATTTTGGTCTCAGGATCCTTTTAAACTCTTAAAATTTATTAAGGATCCTAGAAACTTTATGTGGGTTGTATCTGTCAATATTTACAGTATCAGAAATTAAAACAGAACTTTAAACATTTATTATTTATTCTTTGAAAAACAACAAACTCATTACATGTTAAACATAAATAACATATTTTATGGAAAATAACTATATTTTCCACAAAAAAAATAGTGAAAAGAGTGGCATTGTTTTAGATTTTTGCAAATATCTTCAATGTCTGGCTAACAGAAGAAAGCTGAATTCTCCTATCTGCTTCTGCATTCAATTTGTTTCTACATGTTGTTTTAGTTGAAGTACATGAAGACAATCCAGCCTCACAGAGATCTGTAGAGGGACAAGGAGGAGTATTTTAACAGCTTTTTCAAATAATTGTGGATATTCCTCTTTGATACCACACTAAAACTCATTAAATGGTACTTTCTTAAAGGTTAGTTGCAATGTGGATTCTGAAACCACAGCATAATTTTACTGTATAGATGTAATTCCTAAACAATGTATTCTTTCTTTTTTGCTTACTTTTGAATTTAAAAAATAGTATTATACTGTATATATTCTTCGGCAACTTGTTTTTTCTGCATTCAACATTGTTAGGGTCATCCATTTTAATGACTGTAACTCAAGGTTTCTTAACCTGGATGCTATGACATTTTGGGCTGGATAATTGTTTGTTATGAGGGGCTGTGCAGTGCATTGTAGGATGTTTAACAGCATCCCTGGCCTTTACCCATTAGTAACATCCCTCCAGTTGTAACAACTGAAAATGTCTCCAGACATTGCCAAATGTCCCCTGAGTGGAGGATAAAATCACCCCTGTTTGAGAACCACTGCCGTAACTGGAATCCATTTATCTTCACAGCTGTTAAGCATTCTGTTCTATGACTATACTCCATTTATTTATCCAGTTTCCTATCGTTGGGCATTCAGGTTGTTTTTACTTTTTGGCTATTACAAGTCATGCTGCCATAATTAGTTTTGAGCATGAGTTTCTCTAGACTGGAATATATATCCAGGGGTAACATTTCGGAGTCATTTCGTATGAGATGGTCAACTTTATGATATTCAGTTCTTTAAAACAGATCCCTATCAGATATCATGAGCTCTCAATGCCTTCAATCATTTATACATTTGCCTGAGTTCCCTCATCTCTCTTGTGCTCCAGAAGCCATGGCAGGGAGCAGAAGGATCCAGTGGACAAGAGGGACAGAGAAAAGGATGGGCCTGAGGAATGGCCCCAGGAAGGAAATGGAGGAAGTCTGGATTGTTTAGATGCACCAGGGTCATTCAGGACCTGACTGCATCCTGACTTTTGGGCCCCATCCATGCCCCACCTTGTGCTCCACATACTCCAGATTACTCCTCGTGTCTCTGCTGGGGCTGTCCCCATGCCTTGAATATCCTTTCCTGCCTCCTCTGCCTACCAAAAACTTCCTGACTTTTTTTTTTTTTTTGAGACGGAGTCTCACTGTGTCTCCCAGGCTGGAGTGCAGTGGCGCGATCTCGGCTCACTGCAAGCTCCGCCCCCCGGGTTCACGCCATTCTCCTGCCTCAGCCTCCCAAGTAGCTGGGACTACAGGCGCCGCCACCTCGCCCGGCTAGTTTTTTGTATTTTTAGTAGAGACGGGGTTTCACCATGTTAGCCAGGAGGGTCTCGATCTCCTGACCTCGTGATCCACCCGCCTCAGCCTCCCAAAGTGCTGGGATTACAGGCTTGAGCCACCGCGCCCGGCCAAAAACTTCCTGACTTTTAAGGCCCAGCTCACACACTGCCTCCTCCCAGAGCCTTGAGCCCCACAGCCTTTGGTTGGTCATTGTCTGCCAATCACTGTCTCCCTTGCTTCTAGAATCTTCTTGAGAGCAGGAGCCCAGAGGAAAAACTGTCCTATCGTTCACCAGAAAATTCACACAATCCACAGTCATGTGCCCAGTTTGCACACGGAACAATTCAGAGGAACATAGGACGCATTCCATCTAGCCCTCGCAGGCTTGTGGTATAGAGGACAAACCCAGGTCCTCAGAGTACGGGGATCCTGACTCCAGCACTTAGCAGCTGATCCACTTAACCACTTGATCCTACTTTCTCATTTACCAAAAAAAAAAAAAAAAAAAAAATCTTAATACCTACCTCACAAGGTTGATGGGAGGATTAGATGAGCTCACGTCAGAGCCTGACACATAGCAGGCTCTCAACTCATGTTCTTTCTCTTTCCCACTTGTAGCCTATGCAGTGACTTGCACATCAAGGTGCTCAATAATATTTGCTAAATGAACTAAGCCTTTACTCTTCTGGTGGGTCCTATTAGGGCTGCCCTAGCTCATCATTCTTGGCTTGGTTCTTAATCTTCAGCTTTGAACTTTGGCTAGATCCGAACTAATGGTGTCCTTTTACCGCAGCTGATCTCCCTGTGGGAAGTCACAAGCACTCTGGAGCGTACTTGACCCATCCAAAGAAAGTAGCTTCTGGTCAGCTTCATCCAAGTGTCAAAAGCCAGAATCTTCTGATCTTCAAGCAAATCCCCAAATTGGGGTTTTAATGATATTTAAATGCTCGCAACGGACTTTTTTTATTTTTTTTGATAGAGTCTCACTCAGTCATCCAGGCTGGAGTACAGTCTCACTGCAACCTCCGCCTCCCAGATTCAAGCAATTCTCCTGCCTCAGCCTCCCGAGTAGCTGGGATTACAGGTGTTCGCTACCATGCCCAGCTAATTTTTGTGTTTTTAGTAGAGACGAGGTTTTACCTTGTTAACCAGGCTGGTCTCAAACTTCTGACTTTAAGTTTTCCTCCCACCTCGGCATCCCAACGTGCTGGTATTACAGGCATGAGCCATTGTGCCTAGTGGATTAATTTTTTTTTAAACATCATATAGGACTAATTAGAAGTGTCCAACTCTGGCTTTGGCCAGTGGGCAGCCAGTTTGCAGCCTCCACTTAAAGCCAGCCACCATGGGCCCATTTTCATGTGGCCATGGAGGTAATGGCCTTTGGCCTTAAGAAGAAGGCTTTCACACAGGGCTTCTAGGAACCCTCTCCACTGAGGTTTCCCCAGGCTAAAGGCTAAGGGAAGGGGAAGAAAGCCAATACTTACAGATACACCCCACAGAATACACCCACTATCTCCCTTGATTCCTATAGCAGCCCTGTGAATTAGGTGTTATCATCACCCTGTTTGACAGGAGGAGACAGAAATGCAGAGATATTAGATCATTTTCCAAAATTCCACTTTGCTGCTAAGTTACAGCACTAGGATTTGAGCCCAGGACTGCCTGACTACTCTATAAATTCTGACTAGACTATAAATTCATAAAGAAAAGGGAGAAATGGTACCTTATTCTTCTCTGCATCCTTCCAAACACAGGACTGGGCATGCACATAGTCGGTGCTCAGTAGGCACTGTTGATTGAAGTTCAACTGATTGACTAAGTAAAGACATGCTTATGGCCATATCTTCTCAACACTTAAACAAGAATTTGAAATTTGGCTTGTCTGTCTATGCCAGATAGACAAACTCCCCCATCAAATAAGAAGAAAAGCCACACCCATATAAATAAATTGAATTGTCAGAATTGAGTCATTGTTGTGGCATCAAACAGATGTAGAGCAAATATTTAAAAGAATAGAGTTGTGTGGACTGGGCACAGTGGCCCACGCTTGTAATCCCAACACTTGGGGAGGCCAAGGTGGGAGGAGTTCAAGAACAGCCTGGACAACATAGTGAGACCACACCGCCATTAAAAAACTGAAAATTTTAGGCTAGGCAGAGTGGCTCATGCCTATAATCCCAGCACTTTGGCAGACTAGGTGGGAGGATCGCTTGAGCCCAGGTCAAGGCCAGCATTGGCACCATAAGGAGACCCTTATCTTGGAAAAACAAACAGAAAGAAAATAAAAGAATAGAATTGCGATTTCCTACCAGCTTTCTATAATCTGTTCCTATTTTCCCAACTCCTCATTCCTCCAAAAGAACATTTTTCACAGTTGAAAAAAAAAATTCCAATTATTCTTTCATGAGCACGTCCTGAGTGGGATTCCATCGCTTACAAACTTTCAGTTAGTGTGAGTGGCTGATGATGGTGACAATGATGCCTCAACTATGCACAGTGATTAATATCTCAATGTCAGTATTTCACAATATGGAGCTCAAGTTACAGCCTTAATCCAGGGAAGAAACATGAGAGGTATTTTTAGTGAAAATCCTTGTTGAAAGACTCCCCACCTATAGAAACACACCGAATAGCTGCAGGGGAGTAGATCATCGTCTTCCTAAAATTTTGGCAAGAAACTGTGAGGAGTCCTGATAAGACTGGCAACACAGAAGAGTATTTTTTCCTCTTGGTGGCACCCAGCCAGCTTCTGGCAGCCCTGTGCCAGCTTCCCGGAGCTGCAAATGGCTTGGAGCGATTTTATCTTGACTTTATTATCCTAACTCACAACCTATAGAAGCAATAAAAGAGAAAACACGACAGATGAAATGTGAAGCAGTAGCAATGGGCCATGACTAATTTAAGATGAAGTTCAAAATGTACAACCGAGCAACAGACTTAGTCCAAATTTGAACTTAGTAGGTACTAAGGTGGATAAGTCCCCTAAAAGGTAGTGGTGTTAGAAAAACACAAGGAAAAGAACTAAAATATTCCTTGGACTCCACGTGGGGCCAGACAGGCGGAGATTCTGTTTCCTCCCTCTTGGGAGACTTGAAATGGAGGTCATGGATGATAAAAATGATTTCTATGTAATTCATAGGGCTATAATATCATCTGTAGCATTACAATCACTTGTAATGCTACAGACACTGATCATAATTTATTCATGCATTAATTTATGAAATATGTTTTGACACCCACTCTCCCCATCAGAAGCAGGCCTGGCATGAAGTGTGATCCTAGGGCCCCTGTTGGGCCATCTTAACCCGTTGGTTGCTTATTCATGAGGTGGGGCCCAGAGCAGCGACAGTCCAGGGAGGGGCTTAGTCATAAAAACAAATAGTTAGAAGACAAAATGATAAGTTAGGTCGGGCATGATGGGTCATGCCTATAATCCCAGCCCTTTGGGAGGCCAAGGTAGGAGGATCACTTGAGCCCAGGAGTTCAAGACCAGCCTGGGCAACATAGTGAGACCTTGCCTTTACAAAAAAATAAAAATACATTAGCCGAGTGTGGTGGCACACACCTGTGGTCCCAGCTACTAGGAAGGCTAAGGCAGAAGGATTACTTAAGCCCAGAAAGTCGAGGCTACAGTGAGCCATGATCATGCTACTCTACCCCAACATGGGCAACAGAGCGAGACCCCATCTCAAAAAACAAACAAGCAAAACCCAAAATAAGTTATAGAACAAAAAGATGGGATGCAGAGAGGAAAGAGTCTGACTTGTTCCTTGAGGATAGCAAGCTGGGTGAGGACCTGAGGTTCTGGGGCCGAGGCAGGGAATTCCTCTTCATAGAGAGTTGGACCACTAGAACCAGAAATTTGAACCATGTCCAGGATCCACACAGAAAATTAAAGTCAAAGCCAGAAGGAAAGTCCTAGGACAGGAGGACAAGACAAATGGTGCAGAAGCAGCTTGCACTGCTGGAGCACAGAGCTCCAAATCCTGGAACCAAGGAGACCAGATTGATCACGAAAAGGTAGAGTCCGCATCAACTGCCTAAGTAATTTCCTCAGTCCCAGCAGCCCTGTCACTCCTCTGGGCCCCGCCTCATGATCAAGCAACCATGGGTCAAGATGGTCCAGCAGGGGCCCCAGGACCACGCTTCATGCCAGGCCTGCTTCTGTGTGGATTGCTACTACACACTGGTCAGGGGTGTGATGTGAGAGTAGATCAGCCAGATTGGAGGGCTAGGGATGCAATGAAGGGAGAGCCTTGCTCTTGCTCTTGCTCTTGGTGGGAAGCGGGGACGTTTTCTCAGAGACACTGATAAATAGGCAGGTGTTCATCTGGTAGAAATAGGGAGTGAGGGAGTGGCATGTATAAAGGCAGGAAGCGTGTGACAGGCTGCGCAATGGGCTGGAGGGGTCATGGCTGCCCATGAGCATCAGCCAGTGGTGTTCAGCCATTTGGGGGAGCCTTGGGTAGGGCCTTGGTTACAGGTGTAGGACTTTATCCTATAGACAAAGAGAAGGAAGATGTTCTCTTCAATTAAGAAGTGGTTCTGGGCCGGGCACGGTGGCTCACGCCTGTAATTCCAGCATTTTGGGAGGCCGAGGCAGGCGGATCATGAGGTCAAGAGATCGAGACCATCCTGGCCAACATGGTGAAACCCTGTCTCTACTGAAAACACAAAAATTAGCTGGGTGTGGTGGCAGGTGCCTGTAATCCCAGCTACTCGCGAGGCTGAGGCAGGAGAAGTGCTTGAATCCGGGAGGTGGAGGTTGCAGTGAGCCAAGATTGCACCACTGCCCTCTAGCCTGGTGACAGAGTGAGACTTCTCAAAAAAAAAAAAAAAAAAAATTAAAAAAAAAAAGAAAGAAGTAGTTCTGAATCTTTAGGTGCCCAGGAGCGCTCATTGCCCTGCTAGGTAGGCCTGAAACCTGGTGGTCATCGTGCTCTTCTCTATGTCCCAGAGAACAAGCCACCAGGAAATAGAAGGGAGTTGTTGCTGCCATTTCACTGCCTCTGTGCCGAGTAGTGATGCAGATAGATGTTCCAGCTACAGGGTAGCTTTGAGAGAATGCCCAGAGTGCTGCAGACATCAGCAGCACCCCATTACCAAAGCAGAGGGGCCTCAGGAGGGAAAGCAGTTCCACTGTCCCTAATCCTGGGATACAGCCATTTCTCTAGGCCTTGACCTGTGACCTCCCAGACTCCCAAGAGGCCCACCGTCTGTGACTGATCAAGAGGTAGTTTTCACATTTGTCCTTTGTGGCAAATAACACATCTTCATATTAAAAGAATGCTAGCAGCCGGGCGCGGTGGCTCAAGCCTGTAATCCCAGCACTTTGGGAGGCCGAGACGGGCGGATCACGAGGTCAGGAGATCGAGACCCTCCTGGCTAACATGGTGAAACCCCGTCTCTACTAAAAAAATACAAAAAATTAGCTGGGCGTGGTGGCGGGTGCCTGTAGTCCCAGCTACTCCGGAGGCTGAGGCAGGAGAATGGTGTGAACCTGGGAGGCGGAGCTTGCAGTGAGCCGAGATCGCGCCACTGCACTCCAGCCTGGGCGACAGAACGGACTCCTTCTCAAAAAAAAAAAATAAAAATAAAAATAAAAAATAAAAGAATGCTAGCTTACTAGGGACACAGTTCATTTGTCCCTGGTCTGGCCCTTGGGGAAATAGCTTGAGTGTATCCAAAGCGTAAGCATTGTCTAAAAATCCAACAGACTTTCCTTCCCATCATTGTATAAATTCACCTGAAACACTGCTTTAGAATGGTCAAAGCTTCGGGGCTTCCAGAGGACTACTCCACCCAGCCTCGACACAGCCCTATGAGGGGAGAAAATGAGGCGCAGCGAGGCCAAGGCCCACTGCTCGTGAAACTGAGTTTCAAACCCAGACCTGCCAGATGCCCAGTCCGTGCGACTCCCACTGGCCCACAGGATTGCTCCTCCTAAGCGGGTGGGGAAGCAAAGGCTGCTTTTTCCGAGGTTCTGCGTTTCCAGCGGAACATTTACTTGTCAGGTCAGGTGAGTTTCATCATCTTATAATTTAAACCAGACTGGTCCCTAAAAACAACACCTCATGAGGTTGAAAAGTGTGTGTGGGGGGGGGGCAGAGTTCATAATAATATTTTGAATTAATAGGGGTCTCTGTTTTCCCAAGCATTTTACAGTTCCCGCTGAACTGGGTCTTCCAGCCCTCCAGTGAGAGAGTGGGAGCATTTCTTAACACCAGCTCCTTCTGAGGATTAGGGCAGAGGCCAGCCAGCATGCTTCACCAGAGCTGGCCCAAGCCTCAGCTGCTTGCCCTTCAGGGGTTGCAGTCCCGCAGTGTGTATTACAAGCAAGGGGGTTTGCATGGCAGGGTCTCTTCACCTCCCCCTGACGGCTTGTGAGGACCACCTGAGTCCTCACTCCTGATCCTCTTGAGAGCAAGTGCTTCCTCTCACAGGAGGGAAAGGCCACTCTCCACCTCTGCCCGGCCTCTTTATCTCCACAGCAAATGTCACAGGAGGCGAAACTAGGAGAATAAGATATCTAGGGGAATCTCTGTGTAGTAGTGGGAAACATTTTAAGCTTGCGTGCTAAACATTAGGTTTTTTTCATAGTTTGACAAAGCACATCAGTAAGTTAAACCCTCCCCAGGGCTGCCACGTTGCACAACTCAGTCCTACCTGGGACCCTACCAGTCCCTAACCCTGTGCCCCAGCCTCAGGCTTCTCTGAGAAAGCTTCCTCCTTTGTACTTCTGCCTTATAGATCTGACTAGCACATCTTTTTACTCTGGCTTGCAAATCTTCTCCCACTTTTCAGGAAATCTTACCTTCAAAGTTTAGGACTTGATTTTACCCCAATGCATCCCCTTCTCCTCAGTACCATTCTTTAAGTCTGAGTTGTTTAGTCTGGGATGATATCCAGGGTCAGAAGGACTGATCACAGTGAGAAGAGGTACACTGTTCCCTAAAACAGAACTACCATCCAGAGGATTAGGTATGCTTATTTTTCTGATTAACCAGTGCATCACTTTTATTTTATTTTATTTTACTTTGAGATGGAGTGTCGCTCTGTCACCCAGGCTGGAGCACAGTGGTGCAATCTCAGCTTACTGCAAGCTTTGCTTCCCGGGTTCAAGCGATTCTCCTGCCTCAGCCTCCCAAGTAGCTGGGATTACAGGTGCCTGCCACCACACCTAGCTAATTTTTGCATTTTTAGTAGAGACAAGGTTTCATCATGTTGGCCAGGCTAGTCTTGAACTCCTGACCTCAAGTGATCTGCTTGCCTCAGCCTCTCAAAGTGCTGGGATTACAGATGTGAGCCACCGCACCCAGCCACCAGTACATAACATTTATTAGGTTGGTGCAAAAGTAATTTCAGTTTTTGCCATTAAGTAATGGATAGATTAGATAGATTGGATACACACACATCTCTAATGTTTTCAGTCTAAAGTCCTAAAGCCAAACGAAGCCTGCAAACATCTTCTATTTGACCAGTACTATGTTTTTAAAAACACCTGAGAATTGGAAATCCTTTAGGTAGGACAGGCACTCTCAGCCACAGTCCCCACTGCTCCCTGCTGCCCTACACCCAGGCTGATTCACTTATTTATATTATCTGTGTTGCCCTTAGAGGCGTCTGTGTTTGCAATCACTCTTCCAAATCCACAAAGAAGAAGGACAACATCTAATTGTCCCCTAGTTTGCAAACGTGCTTCCCTCTCAGTGGAGTTGGTATTGCACATTCTCAGCAGCAACGTGCTTGATCCTTTCCTTAAGCCTTCTTCTGCCTTGAAAGCACCACAATAGGCTTGCTTGGCCCTGCTGGGATTGTAAAATTTCATTACTGAACTTCTTGTTTCCTAAAGGTTACTCTTCTAATTGTACAAATACACAGTCAAATCCTTGAAGCTGATTCTGGAGTTGGGGGACAAGTAACAAACACTGTATCCTCAACTCCAAGCTGGGTAGGAGGGGAGTTCTGACCTAATCTCAGGACTGACTTTCAGATTATGCTTTCTTGGCAGGGTGTGGTGGCTCCTGCCTGTAATCCCAGCACTTTAGGAGGCTGAGGTCAGCAGATCACTTGAGGTCAGGAGTTCGAGACAAGCCTGGCCAACATGGTGAAACCCCGTCTCTACTAAAAATACAAAAATTAGCCAGGCATGGTGGCACATGCCTGTAGTCCCAGCTACTTGGGAGGCTGAGGCAGGAGAATTGCTTGAACCCGGGAGGCAGAGGTTGCACTGAGTCAAGATTGCACCACTGCACTGCAGCCTGGGCAACAGAGCGAGACTCTGTCTCAGAAGAAAAAGAAAAAAGCTTATGATTTCTTTTCAATATGAGCAAAAGGGAGTTTCCCTGCATCAATTCTCTTGGAGTTGGGAGAGTGAAGGCACAGCCAACAACATCACTGCAGTGGAGGATTCGGGTCAGGTTAAACGGGCATCCCAAGTTTTGCAATGTGAGTCACTCTCCACACCAAACACTTCATTTCCACAGTCTGGCAGACATGATTAAGCAGTGGCAGCACTCTTTCCCACCATCCTGGGCTGCTCTCTCACAGGCGTTCTCAGTCTATCACTCTGGGCGGCCACCATAGCTTGATCAAAGGTGATAATCATGGTGAAACCTATTTCCTGTTCTTGATGTAATGGGAAGTACACTGGGCAGCTAATAAAAGACCTGGATTCTGGGTCCAACCCTGCCTGCCATTGACTCACTGGGCAAGGCTGTTTACCTCTTTAGACCTGTTTCTTCCATGAGGTAGTTGAGCAGGTAATTAATTGGTTCCAATCTGATGTCAAGGCTAAGTGAGTGGCACTGATGATTTGGGTGAGGAGGGCTGAAGGAGTTCAGAAAAGAAAGGTTCACTGTGGGCTAGTAGCCCTGGGAGGGTCTCTAAGTTAGGAGCATTCATGCCAAAGCTGATGGACATTTTTAGATAAATAGGAGGGAGTTCCAAGTACATGGAATCTGCAAAGTCATGGATGTGAGAATGTACTGAACAGGGAGAGGGCCTATAAGTGAGCAGTAGTCACTTGAATTCCTATGCTATTAAAATCTCAGAATTCACCAGTATGCAATTCATCTGTGTAACCAAAAACCACTTGTACCCCAAGAGCTATTGAAATAAAAAAAAAAAAGGAAAAAAATTCCTAGGCTAGATGCATGCATTCTTTCTCTCAATAAACATTTCGTGTATTCTCCACGTTGGGCATTTTGCTAGGTGCTGAGATTCTCCTGTGAATAAGACAGGAGCTACTAGTACTGTAAGCTAGCCTTTTTTTTTTTTTTTTTTTTTTTGGTAAATAGACATGGGATCTTGCTGTGTTGCTCATGTTGGTCTCAAACTCCTGGCCTCTTGCCTTGGCCTCCCAAAATGCTGGGATTACAGGCATGAGCCACCATGCCCAGCCCAAGCTAGCTTTTTACCCGCAACAAACGTAAATATGACTGGAAACAAGTGCCCTGTGGCCCTTCTGGAGGAGTGAAGAGACACATTTTTTTTTTTTTTTTTTTTTTTTTTTTTTGAGACGGAGTCCCGCTCTGTCGCCCAGGCTGGAGTGCAGTGGCGCGATCTCGGCTCACTGCAAGCTCCACCTCCCGGGTTCACGCCATTCTCCCGCCTCAGCCTCCGAGTAGCTGGGACTACAGGCGCCCGCCACCACGCCCGGCTAGTTTTTTGTATTTTTAGTAGAGACAGGGTTTCACCATGTTAGCCAGGATGGTCTCGATCTCCTGACCTCGTGATCCACCCGCCTCGGCCTCCCAAAGTGCTGGGATTACAGGCTTGAGCCACCGCGCCCGGCCCAGTAAGTAGGGCCGAGTCATCTAACTTGCCCTCAGCATTTGCAGTGAAGATAAGTGATGTACTTCATGTAAAAGGCACTTTGCAGACTATAAAATCCTCCACAGATGTCTATCAATCTCAGCTGTAACAATAACAGTAGGATGAAGTGCTGATGGCGGAATTCCAGGAGAGGGCCCTCAAGTTTGGCAAAAGACACTCACAGCCCCTGGCAACCAACTCATCAGAGTAAGCTCGGAGCTCATCAGCGACCCTTGCTCCCTGACCTATCACCTTCAACAAGGGATATATCACCTTCAACAAGGGATTGGTTCCTTCACCTTCAACAAGGGATATATCACCTTCAACAAGGGATAGGTCCCTGACCTCTCACCTTCAACATTTTGACCCAGTTTATCCCTTTTTAAAAGCTCATAGAAATATTTCCTCACTGTAATTATAGGCGAGGCTCAGGATCTCTCTGTTGTAAGAAGAGCTGGTAGAAAAGGGACAATTAGGCCAGCGGCGAGGACTCATGCCTGTAATCCCAGCACTTTGGGAGGCCGAGGTGGGCAGATCACAAGGGTAGGAGTTCAAGACCAGCTTGGCCAATATGGTGAAACCTCGTCTCTACTAAAAATGCAAAAATTAGCCGGGCATAGTGGCATGTGCCTATAGTTCCAGATACTTGGGAGGTTGAGGCAAAAGAATCGCTTAAATCCGGGAGGCAGAGGTTGCAGTGAGCCAAGATCACGCCACTGCACTCCAGCCTGGGTGACAGAATGAGACCCCTTCTCAAGGAAAAAAAAAAAAAAAAAAGGAAAAGGACAATTAACCAAGGCACATAATTGAAGGATACGTAAATATATCTGGTGACAGAGGAGGCCCCTTCCTATTGGATACTATTCTCGGTATCCAAGGGCATAGATAGGATTATGCCTCATTTAGACCAGAAGATGCTGAGTACATTATTATTAAAGGCTCTTGTCAAGTGAGGTGCCTGTGAATGTGGGTGATGGAGACTTCCGGGGCCTCCTGTATGGACTGAGTCAAACCTCACTTCCCTACCCTGGGGGTATCCCATGCTGCTAGCAATGGCCCCATGTGAAAAGCCTACTAATCATGAGATTGGAGGGGACATTTGGAGTAGAGACAGTGTGACTCCTGTTGCTAGAGCATAACAATGAAGAGTTCAAAAATAGTAGTATCCACTAGTGGAAAACCAATAAACATATAATTTCCAGGTAATTACTGTCATATAATTAGCTCTCTGCTTTTGTATGCTCCAGTGGAAACGGGGTCAGGGAGCCACCATAACACAGCTTAATACTCACCATATCTTCTACAGTGAAATGAAGATTTTTTTTTTCCCCCAACAAAAATGGAAGGCTGGAAAGCACCAAGAGTAGCTGAGCGTAGGCTGATTCATATTGACTGGTGAGCAAGCTTCTTGGGTTATTTTGAGATGGAGTTTTGCTCTTATCGCCCAGGCTGGAGTGCAACGGCGCAATCTCAGCTCTCTGCAACCTCTGCCTCCCAGAGTCAAGCGATTCTCCTGCCTCAGCCTCCCAAGTAGCTGGGATTACAGGTGCCCACCACCATGCCTGGCTAGTTTTTGTATTTTTAGTAGAGGCAGGGTTTCACCATGTTGGCGAAGCTGGTCTTGCACTCCTAACCTCAGGTGATCTGCCTGCCTAGGCCTCCCAAGGTGCTGGGATTATAGGCATGAACCACCACACCGGGCCTCTTGGGTAATTTAAAATGAGCTCTGCACCTGGAGTCTGAAGATCTGATTTTCACTCCATTTGGCTTCATATCATCATGTGACCGCACCCTTAGCCTTCAGTGTCCCTCTAATCTGGAAAATGATGGTGTTGGACTAAATCATATATCAGCTCACCCAAGGGGATGAAACATGATTCTTGGGGAGGCAAAAAAAAAATCTTAGATATGACAATAGTTTACAGCCTGCTAAAGTGCAACCACACGAGGCAAAAAAGAACTTATTCCTTAGTACTTATTTCTCTAATTGGATTTTCTTGGGTATTAAATGAACAGCATCGACGTTAAGTTCGTGGGAGATACACAAAGTGCATGCAAGATCAGTGCTGCAAAGCTATGGTGAATAGATGGTTGGGATGCGGTGTCTTTTTCATTGCTTGCTGCATGAGAAAGTTCCATCATGACAGCTGGTTTGTGTGTGCCTATGGGCTGCCATTAGCTGCCTGGTGGGCGTTGCCTGTGTTTGATCCTCAGTGCTTTTGTGTGTAAGTTAAGCCTTGAGAAATAAATACAAATAATGTATATTTTACTATTTCATTCTGCTAAGTGAGTCTACCCATCAGTAATTATGTCAACTGCTGAAAATTATTTAAAATTGTCAACGTTACAAAGAATATCTAGCTCAGCACACACACACACACACACACACACAGAGACAGAAAGAGAGAGAGAGAGAGAGAGTCAGTCCACAGATAGATAGGTAATACAGTTTTAGTATTAAAATGTCATGGGGGTAATTAGGAAAAAAAAGTCTAAAAAGGCTCTTTGGGAAGGTCACACGAGGTTGAGAAACACTGCACTAGGTGATTCTGAGTCCTGAGTCCTTCCAGCTCGAGATTCTGCAGGCCCACAACTGAGGATTGTCCTACAGGTTGGTATCCATCTAGTGGAGCAATGTCACTTATGAATGTCTTGTGAAGTTGGGAAAGTTCCTTAATCTTTCTCAGTCTTAATTTGCTCATCTGGAAAGGAGGAATGCATATACGCATGAATAAATACCAGCATCTTCCTTCCAGAGGAAGAGAAATAGACCAGTTTGACCAGTGTTTAATTTCTCCTGGAAGCAGAGCCTTAGACAAGGATTTGAGCATTTGGGGGGAGATGATCCCAGGAAGCAGGGGTGAGGGAATGGGGAGAGTAAGGCAGTGAAGGAGGAAAAGCCAGTAAAGGACACGATGCTGAGTTGGTGACTGCTGTGGGCAAGTCAGTCCTGCTGGGGAACCTCTGTGGAATTATATAGAATGCATCTCAGAATTGTTCCTTTGAAGGATGGGAGGCTGGAACATTTAAGCATGGATTTTCATCCACCATTGGTTGAGGGTTACCCCTGAGGGTGTTGACTCCTCTGCACTTCCTGCTTGCTCTGCACTTAGGGTGGGTGAGTTTCTGCAGCTTTGGAGAAAGACTTGAAGCAGAAAAAGGAGATGCCTGAGGCAGGCACTATTAATATGCATGGAAATATACAACATGGCTGCAGCGGTGGCACAGGGCACCCAAGCCTCTGCCACGACAAGAACAGAGTGTGTGTTGAAGAGCAGCCCTGGCCACAGCACCGTCCATACATCCATGCAACATCCATGCATCCACACCTTCATCTGTGCAGCCATGCAGCCATGTCTCTATCCATGCACTGTCTCCATCCATGCATCGTTCATGCATGCATTCCTCCACTCATCATGCTCCTTCCTATTCTAAAACGTGATTTGGGTGGAGGATAGTGGGGAGTGGAATGTCTACTCTCACAGTCCCCTTACAACCTTGGGTTCCAAAATCTGCTAGGAACAAGCATTGAAAAGGCAGGTGGAGTATGACTTGTGAGCTTCCCACTGCAGCTGGAAAAGTTAGGTAAAGGCATGTTCTGGTGAGGCTGCCTGGTGAGGTTGTGCAGAAAGGCAAAGTCCTCGCTTCAGAATCTGGTACTCCTCATCAGAGCTTCAGACACTGAGTTATTGACTCCGGGGGTGACTGGTCCCTGAAGATGAAGCAGAAGGTGACTGAGGAGATGTAAAGCCCTGATTCAGAATGCTCTAGTTCATCAGATACACCAGATACCAATTTTATTAATTTACAATGAGCTATAGCTGTCAAGAGAATCAGAACCCCTTATAGGCTAATCAGCACAGAGCTTTATGAGAAGTCAAATGTGAAACACAAGGCTTCTGGGGACTCTGGAATCAGAGCCATGGGAGGAAACGAATGATCTTCATGGCAGATATCACTGAGCTATGACAGTCTAACGCATTCACTCCCCTTTGAGGGCAGGCTTGAAGGGGATTTATGGTGAGCGTACCTTCTCCCCTGGATAGTGTTGGAGACACATGGCCAAATTCTTGCTCTCCAAGCCTTCTCACCCCAGCTGTCCACACTCCGACTGAGAGTTCTTACAACTCCCGGATTGGGTACGATGCAATTAATTTTCAATCAGAATTCTTTCACTAAAATCATATTCCAGTTGGGCTTCCCAAGAATAATATCCAAAGCACTGTGAGTGGAGTCTGGGTCTGCTCAACTCTTTGGTTACCTGACAAGGGTTGCTTCAGAGTAGCTGATGGCATCCATCATGTGCGGGTTTTTCTAGCTGGACTCTCAGAACATCCTGGCTGGCCAACCCCTGCTCCCTGGCAACACACACACACATCCTCCTCAGATCTATTCTCTGCTCTTCTCTGCCCTACTCCATGCCACAAAGTCTGACCTCTGTGGATGCACCTCCTGGCCTCCCTTGACAGCTCATTTCTGGTTGGGTATGGCCAGCAGGAACACTAACGGGAGACTGGGGACAGGAAGAGAGTGAGATCAAATCTTTTTCTTCTCCCTGTCTCCCTGATGCCATGGCCTGTCTTTGGCAGCATTTGCCACCCTCCATACCTACAGCTCCTCTTGGGCGGTTCCTTTCTTCCTTGTGCAGCTCATACTGGGCTCCAGTAACACTATTTACTCTCCTTGTCCCTTCAGATTTAAGGGTAATAAGAGCTTCCCTTCCCCTGTCCTCAGATGCTAGCCTCTGAGTGCCCTAACATCCACTGTTGGTGCCCTATTCTCTGCTCATGTGTCTGTAAGTATCTCTTTCTTTCAAGTGTCTTCATTTGATCCATCTGGGGTGCATTCTGCTTCTTGCCATGACCTGACTGTCATAGAGGGTATCCTTAATCTCCGAGTCTTTGTAGGCACCCATAATAGCTCCCCTTATCTTCACAAGAAAGGCTTTATGTTTCTCATGTGACAACATGTGTTAGGGTAAGAACAAAAGCAATTGACATTGACAGCTTTAGAAACCTTGGGTGAGTACAGTATGAAGTGTTTCAAGAAATGTCTCAGCAGGGCAATAGCACATAAAAAAGGAGGCAATTATGACCATCAGTGACCTTCTCCATCACAAACCAGGAAGGGTGAGTCTGTCCTGCCTTTAATCCCATCATATTTTACTTTATGAGAAAATACAAATATCAGGCTTAGAAATTAAATTGCTTATCAAATTTTAACCTTCAATCATAGACATTAAAGTTATTAATTATTAAAATTTAAATAATGCATTAAGGTACTTTAAACATTTTACACAAATTAAATTTTACAAAAAGAACATTGGTTGAAATCAACAGAGGCGAATTTCTCTGGGCTTCCCCTTCCTTTTTTGTTTGGCAAAACAATTTTTATTATCCTTCTTACTAAATAAGATTCCATGGTCCCATTGAGAGTCACTCTGCCCATGAATATATCAAAGGCACAGCATTTCTTCAATTTCTTTGACCAACTAATGCTGTTGCATAACAGCTATTGTGGAACTTACTAAAAGGGGGAACTTCATCCCACACCTTGGGGGTTCACATCCCCAAAGCCCCCTCTAGCATCCCAAAGATGTCATCCTTCTTTTCCCCCTCAGCACTCAGAATTTAAACCACACAATTTGGCATCTGACTACACCTATTTTGTTCTCTAATTTCTTCAGGGGTGTCATTTCTTATATTTTCAATGAAATTATAAATTATTCTGGGATAGGCATGCTGTCAAATGTCATTGTGTGCCCTTCACCATCCAGGACAAGGGCAGTTTCATATATATTACATATCTATTCAGCAAACATTTGTTGAATACCTACTGTGTGCCAGACACAATGCTAGGCACTGGGCATATAAAGATGATTCAGACAAAATCCAGATCTTCACAGAACTCAGAAAGAGGGGACAATAGATTTTATTTATTTTGTTTTATTCTTAGTTCATATCTTTTATTAACTCATACACAATTACTTGTCTTCTGGTTTGTTGAAGCAATAAGTCAGACAACATTTCCCACAATAATGTCTGTCAAAGTGGCTGGCCTTAAAAATGTCACCACCACACTTATCTGAAGGGGACTCCCTACAAAGAGAGCTAATTTTACCATTCTCATCTACTTATGGTATTTCAGGACAGCCAGCTTAATCTTTTTTCTCTTTGGTCTCCATGGGAGTTGCGTAAGACTTCTTTTTTTTTTTGAGAGGGAGTCTCGCTCTATTGCCCAGGCTGGAGTGCAGTGGCCTATGATCTCAGCTCACTGCAAGCTCCGCCTCCCGGATTCATGCCATTCTCCAGCTTCAGCCTCCCGAGTAGCTGGGACTACAGGTGCCTGCCACCATGTCCAGCTAATCTGTTGTATTTTTAGTAGAGATGGGGTTTCACCGTGTTAGCCAGGATGGTCTCGATCTCCTGACCTCGTGATCCGCCCACCTTGGCCTCCCAAAGTGCTGGGATTACAGGCGTGAACCACCGCGCCCGGCCGACAAGACTTCATTTTCTTAACACCACTATGAAATCTCAACACAAGGTGGAGAGTGGACTCCTTGCAAATGTGGTAGACAGGCAAAGCATGTTAATCTCTGATATGGTTTGGCTGTGACCCCACCCAAATCTCATCTTGAACTGTAGTCCCAATAATCCCCACGTGTCATAGTAGGGACCCAGTGGGAGGTAATTGAATCATGGGGGCGGTTAACTCCATGCTGTTCTTATGATAGTGAGCTCTCATGAGATCTGATGGTTTTTTAAGGGGCTTTTCCTACCCTTTGCTCTGCATGTCTTGCTGTGCCATATGAAGAAGGACGTGTTTGCTTCCCCTTCTGCCATGATTATAAGTTTCCTGAGGCCTCCCTAGCCCTGTGGAACTGTGAGTCAGTTAAACCTCTTTCATTTATAAATTACCCAGTCTCAGGTATGTCTTTACAGCAGCATGAGAACGGACGAATACAATTTCCCAGTTGCTTGCCAGCAAAGGCTGATCAGAAGGAATTCCTTCTTTCTCCTGATCTCGACCTTTGCATGTTTCATCATATCTGAGGGTTCAGCCTCAAGAGTGATGGTCTTCTCTGTAAAAATTTTTGTGAAAATCTGCATTTCAGTGATTGTTCCATTGCAGATGGCAACTCAAAAAGCAGGAAAATGGTTTTGTTTTAAGATAGGGTCTCGCTCTGTCACCCAGGCTGGAATGCAATGGTGTGATCACAGCTCACTACAGCACCTACCTCCCAGGCTCAAGTGATCCTCCCACCTCAGCCTCCAGAGCAGCTGGGACCACAGGCATGCACCACCACACCTGGTTTATTTTTAAATGTTTTGTAAAGATGGGGATCTTGCTATGTTGCCCAGGCTGGCCTCAAACTCTGAGACTCAAGCAGTCCTCCCACCTTGGCCTTCCAAAATGCTGGGATTACAAGGCCTAAGCTACCTCCCCCAGCTAACAATACTTTTTAAATATAAAATTACAGTGCATACTGAGAAGTGCTCAAATGATGTTATGATCATGAATACAAGGAAGAGCAAAGAAAGAATGAAATTTGATTGAGATGTTGAAGAATGAGAAGGCTCTTCCAAGAAGGGCAGTGATGAAGGGCACTCCAGTGACGGGGAATTGTAGGCAAAAAGGACTGTGTGTCTGCAGAATAGCAAGCAGTTGAGTATTTAGACATAGGGGCTTGGAGGGGTGGAGAGGGAATGATAATGGGAGAGGAGGTGCTGCAGGGGCCTTTTGTGGCCTCTTGGCACTGAAGTCCTAAGCTGTGGGCCTGCATCCAGGTTTGCCTTTTCCCTATGTGCCCTTGGGCACATCAACCTTTGGAAGCTACTTTGTTCTTATCTCTAAAACAGGGACAACAATGCTTATTTCTTACTGCTGTCACTAGGATTGAAAAAGATAATTCATGGAAAAGCACCAGGTTAATATCTTGCCATCCCACTTGCTGGCTAGGGGATATTAGGCAAGATGCTAAATCATTCTGAGCCTCAATTCCTTCATGGGACAATAATAATGATACCTACATAAAATTCTTTTAGCGTTTCATGGCAAGCTTTGCCCCTCAGTGTAATTGTAATGCATTATTCTTTCTGATGAGAAGCATTATGGAAGAAATCGCATTTTTCTTTCTCCCTCCCTGGTTGCCAGGACTTTCAGAAGCAGGCTTGATGCCCAGTCCCAGAAAGCATGGTGCCTCTTCTCTAAGTGTGTCTGCAACCTCCTCTTCCTGAACTGCATTCTTTTTTTTTTTTTTTTTTTTTTTTTGAGACAGAGTCTCACTCTGTCACCCAGGCTGGAATTGGAGTGCAGTGGTGTGATCGGCTCACTGCAAGCTCCGCCTCCCAGGTTCACACCATTGTCCCGCCTCAGCCTCCTGAGTAGCTGGGACCACAGGCACCTGCCACCACGCCTGGCTAATTTTTTGTATTTTTAGTAGAGACGAGGTTTCACCATGTTAGCCAAGATGGTCTAGATCTCCTGACCTTGTGATCCGCCCGCCTCAGCCTCCCAAAGTGCTGGGATTACAGGCATGAGCCACCGTGCCTGGCCACATTCTCCATTTTATTGCTCTTACTTTAAGTTTATCCTTCATTGCAAAGTTTTGATTCTTGATTCTTTTCTGTAAGCAACCTGCTTCTTTTCCATGCAAATGTATAATCTTAGGAGATAGGAGTCCTAATTCTTGCAAAGTGTTCTTGTAAATTAAAGCAGTGTATTAGTCCATTCTTGCGCTGCTATAAAGGGGTATCTGAAACTGGGTAATTTATAAAGAAAAGAGGTTTAATTGACTCATGGTTCCACAGGCTGTACAGAAAGCATGACTGGGGAGGCCTCAGAAAACTTACAATGATGAGGGAAGGTGAAGGAGAAGCAGGTACGTCTTACAGGACTGGAGCAGGAGGAAGAAAAAGACGGTAGAGGTGCTACACACTTCTAAACAACCAGATCTTGGCCGGGCATGGTGGCTCATGCCTCTAATGGCAGCACTTTGGGAGACCAAGGTGGGTGGATCACTCGAGGCCAGGAGTTTGAGACCAGCCTGGCCAACATGGCAAGACCCCGTCTCTACCGAAAACATAAAAATTAGCTGGGTGTGGTGCCGCACACCTGTAATCCAGCTACTTGGGAGGCTGAGGCATGAGAATCACTTGAATCTGGGAGGTGGATGTTGCAGTGAGCCAAGATCGCACCACTGCACTCCAGCCTGGGTGACAGAGTGAGACCCTGTGTCAAACAAACAAACAAAAAGCCAGATCTTATAACTCACTCACTATCACAAGAACAGCACCAAATGGGAAAACCACCCCCATGATCCAATCACACCTCCTACCAGGCCCCACCTCCAACATTGGGGATTGTAATTTGACATGAGATTTAGGTGGGGACACAGACTCCAACTGTATCAAGCACCTTTATTTAATCAAGCTCTCCTTGCTAGAAATGATTTCCAATCCTCACATTTAGACAGGAGAGAGAGGGAACTGGGGAAATAAAAATAAAGATAAATACCCATATGGGTATCAAGACTCAAAATTATGTTAGTGCAGCATTAAATACCACTTGGGCCTTTTAACTGATTCATTATTTTTTAATCGTAGAATTATATATATATCCTGCTTAAAAAATTGAATATTGATAAAACTAAAGTTTTTTTGGAGCCCCTAACCTTGGTTTCCTCCCCACCTCCCCAAAGGAGACCATTATTATTAGTTAGGTGTGGAAATTTCTCTGTCCTTTCTTATGCATTTACTTTTTTTTTCCATAGAAAATGAATTCATCTTTATATTTTGACAGTTGATCTTCTGGGCTGTGCCTGCGGGTTGCCGTTCATTCATGTTACTTTTTAAGACAGGCCACATGTATATAAGTGGATGTAAATAAAATAACTTACGAAATCTAAAAGGGGAAAGGTTTCACATGAAATATATCTTTATGGAAGCTCCGCAGCCTCCGAGAAAATAGAGAGCACATGTCAGCCCTGGTATCTCCCAGCTACTTTCTCTTTTCTGAATACTGAACCTTCAGGGGCTGCCAGGGCAGTTGACACACACTCTGTGCCAGAAGGGTGGATCTGTGAGGAGGAAAGGGCCTTGCATTGGAGATCACCCCCAAGTCCCATTCTACAGATGGGTAGATCAAAGCCCAGAGAGGAGGCAATGAACTTCCAAGGTCACACAGCTGGGTAGAGGCTGAGCTGGGGTAGAAACCAGGCGCCTTCCTGATTCCCGGTCCTGTACCCATTCTACATTCACATGCCCAGTTCCTGCTTTCATTTTGGGAACTTGCCCACGGACCAACCTCTGTGCAGTCACCAAGGGGTGCTCATTTAACATTTAGTCCCATTAGGTACACACAAGGCACACATTGCAGATGATGTGGGAAAACTGTGAAATTGAAGGACACTGTATAGATGTGTTCATTCTCTCCTTTATCAGAAGGTTTAGAGTGTGGCTTTTCTATGCCAGGAGCTGAGGTAGGTAACATGCGGATACAGAGCTGCGTCAGATCAGGTCCTGCCCTCTAGGAGTTTACAACTAATTGAGGACACAAGACAAGTACAGCAACAGCCACAATGCCAAGTCTAAAGTGCGAAGTCCCATTGGAGAGGCGGAGCGTGCAGAAAGAGACAGCTTTGTATCTAAGAGTGGGGGATCACAGAAGCTTCCTGGAGGAGGTGGCAACTGAGCAGTCCTTGAAGGATGATTAGGTTAGATGAGAGGTAATATGATAAGGGAATTCCAGGCACAGCAGTGTGCTGAGCAAGAAAAGCAAGGAGGGTTTCAGAGAAAAGGTGGAGCTCAGGTTGGTAGATAAGGTGAGAATGCTTGTAAAGGTGCTGGAGCCAGGCTTAGCCCCCTTGTATTGCAATCATGAGGCACGTGTCTTCTTGCCTTACTAGAGCATACGCCCCAGAGGAAAAGACAGCTGGCTTTATAGCTCTAAATCTTCTTGATGCCTGGAAACGTCATGCATATATTATATTATCATGGATTGTTTATAATTTCATTATGTTATAATTATATATTATACGAGAATGTACACATTAGATGTATATCTATATATAATATATTATATATGCATATAGAATATAAGGGAGAGAGATGGGAGGAAGAAAAAAGGGGAGTAGGTAAACAAGCAGGCAAAGAAATTACCTCCTCCTGTCACCCACTCTTTATCCTTCCCTGGGGATATTGTGTTTTCTAATTCTAGGAGTCTAAATAAATTGTCAATTCAATCTTGTGCTGTAGTGTGGATATGTCACAAGTGATTTGACTGCATGTTCTAGTATGATAATCACCATGTATTACTTCTTAGAAGTTACAAACAGCTTTGCTGTTTCCACCCCTGAGGGAAATATGTGACTGTCACAAATCCCCTCAGGAACCAGGAGCAGACACTTACAAAATCCACTACTTTAAGAGAAAAAAAAAATCACCCTCCGTAGGGATAAAGCAAATGTCAATTAAAACAACCTGAAATATAATTTCCCTTTTCCTCCTCAAATTAGCAAAACTTTTAAATGAAATCAGTGAGAATATGCATAACACAATGGAGTTATTCCAATTCACATGAATCAAGTACGTATTAAGGATCTTTTTTTTTTTTTTTTTTGGAGACAGAGTCTCCCTCTGTCACCCAGGCTTGAACGCAGTGGTGTGATGACAGCTCACTGCAGTCTCAACCTCCTGGGCTCAACCAGTCCTTCTACCTCAGCCTCCTGAGTAGCTGGGACCACAAGCACACACCATCAAACCTGGCTAGTTTTTGTATTTTTTGTGGAGATGAGGTGTCATCATGTTGCCCAGGCCTGTCTCGAATTCCTAGGCTCGAGAAATCCTCCCCACTTGGCCTCCCAATGTGTTAGGATTACAGGTGTGAGCCACCACACCTGACCCAAGAATCTTACTATGTTCATACCCCTAGACAGTAGTAACATTTCTATGGATTTATTCAAAGGAAGAAAATCTGGAATGTAGACAAAGGATTAAATATGAGTGTTCATTTCAGGATTACTTGTCATACAGACAAATGAGAAATATCAAAAATGGCAAAACGAAGGTCATGATTAAGCCGTTTATAATGTACCCAGCCAGTGGACTCTTAGGCAGGCCTTACAATGGATGTTTATGGAAGAGCTTTTAATGACATAAAAATATGTACATGTGTTTGTATGTGTTTTGGTTTGTTTATCCCTGAATATTTTAATGTGTTTTTCCTAAAAATAGAGACTTTTTAAACCTAAAAGTAATCAAAATCAGGAAATTAATGATGTTATGACACCATTACTTAATCCATAGACATATACTCACTATTGTCCTAATAATATCTTTTACAGCAAAGGGAAAAATTTTTCTTCTAATCCAGGATAAAATAGGCGCAGTGAACCACCCCAAAAGGAGGAGCAATACTAAGATGTCCCATATCCAGAGGTGATGGAAGAAAGTTGGAACAAAAGATACTCCAGGGAAATTGACAAGGGAATTAATTGGGGACCTGTAGCAGGAGCAGCCAGGCCTATCAACCTTGCATTTCTCCACCTACCCTGCAGGTAAGAGTTTAAGGGGCAAGGACTTGGATTAATAAGAAGGGGTCATGTTTTGAGCGGCTGTCAAAATCTGGGAGGAATGACAAACATCCAAGCCTAAAAGACCAGCTGCTGAGCTTCCCACCTAGCAGCAGGTCCTGCTTATCAACATTGTACGGAGCACAAGATCAGCAGCTGTTTTGCTCTTCTCTATACACAGAGAGCTCAACCAAAGGCAGCTGTCAGCCTAACAAGACACTGCAACTTCAAAAATGCACACAGTCAAGGATCACCAAATGCATGAGGAGTGAAATACTATAAAAAAGAGATCACAGATCCAACAGACAAATGCACACCTGAAGAAAGAGAGTTAATAAGGAAAACCAGAACTAGACAAAAATAAATGTGATTGGCCAGGCACGGTGGCTCACGCCTGTAATCCCAGCACTTTGGGAGGCCGAGACAGGCGGATCACGGGGTCAGGAGATCAAGACCATCCTGGCTAACACTGTGAAACCCCATCTCTACTAAAAATACAAAAAATTAGTCAGGCGCGGTGGCGGGCGCCTATAGTCCCAGCTACATGGGAAGCTGAGGCAGAAGAATGGCGTGAACCTTGGAGGCGGAGCTTGCAGTGAGCGGAGGTCGTGCCACTACACTCCGGCCTGGGTGACAGAGCGAGACTCCATCTCAAAACAACAACAACAACAAATAAATGTGATTATAAATACTCAGAGAGATAAGAAAGAGTATTTTATTCATGATATAGGCATAGCTGATTGTAAACAAGAAACAGAAATTTTGTAATAAAAGATACAATTATTGAAATAAAAAATACATGGGCTAGTAGCAGAATGAACACTGTTAAAGGGTGAATCAGGGAACTGGAAGATGAGGTATGGGAATTCTTTCAGAATGCAACACAAAGTAAGAGAGATTGATTTTAAAAAGAAACAAAAGGTAAAGATATAGGGAATAGATTCAATATTCATCTAATTAGAATTCTAGAATTACAGGCCAGAGATAACAGGGAGAAAGTATCATTTAAAGAAATAATAACTAGAGATTTCCCAGTATTTTTTAAAAAGTAGGTTCTCAGATTGAAAGGGCTTACTAGGTACCAATAAAATAAATTTTTAACCCACATCTGGACTCATCATAGTGAAACTGCACAACATCAAAGATAAAGAAAAAATTCTAAACGCTCAGAGAAAAAAATTAGATATACTCACTAGAAAAGAGTGATATCAGACATTTTTAGCAACACAAATTCAATACCTTCAAAATGCTAAAGGGATATTTCAGTTTATTATTTTATAGCCAAATTATATTTAAATGTGAGGATGAAATAGAGGTATTTTCAAACATAAAAATATTCAGAAAATTTACTCACTCCTTCCCTTCCGGATCCTTTTTGGGAGAAAAGACAAGCAATTAGATGTTGTACTCTAGTTAAAACAAAAACAAAAACAAAAACAAAGATTAATTTCTTTTTTTGAGGCAAGGTCTCTCTCTGTTGCCCAGACTAGAGTATAGTGGCACAAACATGGCTCACTGCAACCTTGAACTCCTGGGCTCAAGTGATTCTGGGTATAGCTGGGAGCCTCTCAAGTAACTGGGACCACAGGTGTGCACCACCATGCCCAGCTATTTTTTATTTTTTGTTGAGACAGGGTCTCACCATGTTGTCCATGCTGGTCTTGAACTCCCTGACTCAAGCAATCCTCCTGCCTTGGCCTCCCAAAGTGCTGGGATTATAGGCATGAGCCACCACACCCAGCTGTGAATTTCTTAAAATGATTGAATAAATCTTATTTTTATCTAAATAACTCCCTGAAAAGTTATAACAACCTGGAAATAAATTTGAGGTTAGCATACTGAGTGAGCATAGGAACATTCCACAAAAAGTGGAAGTAATGAAATAAAGCTTCCTGTTAATACTTTTGCCTTGTTTGGGGGATGGTAAAAAATAATTATGGGAGGCCATTGTTTTGAACAAAGCTCCTGCCCTAGGCCCCAACAGACCAGGCTAAAAACCAAAATGGAGTCACCCATGCTAAAGTTCCACCTCACCAAACAGAAAGTAAGTTGTTTTCTGACCTTCTGAGAAATCAGGATGAAACCGACCCAACAGTCCCATAGATTTTTTTTTTTTTTGCTAAACATAGAAATGGACACTTCTTGTCTTAAAGCTTGAAACTTACATTTGTTTTATCTGAGTTCCTTCCTCAGGAAAAAAACCCCTGGCTTCTCAAAAAGTATCAGATAAACGAAACTCAAGAGATCATAGTATTCAGACAATGAGATGACAGGCCCCTCACTCATCATGATTGTGTTCTTAACCCAAGTTCCTGTTTTCCCACCTGTAGTTACATTTCTTCCCTGCTATATAAACCCCTAATTTTAGTCAATCAGGGAGATGGATTTGAGACTGATCTCCTTTCTCCTCAGCTGAAGCACTCAATTAAATTCTTCTTTCTTGGAAACACTTGTTGCCTCAGTGATTGGCTTTCTGTGCTGTGAGCAGCAGGACCTAGACCAAACCCCTGGTGTTTTGGTAACAAGAGGAGAGAGATAACAGCCAATTCCTCAAATAGGCCAATTATAATCAGCATGATAATGAAGTTCCCTCTGCTTTAATCCCTACCAAAAAAGTAACCTGATGTTAACCAATCAGTTATCTTTCCATTATTCTTTCTCTCTGTCCCTGCCTTACAGAAAAAGTAACTTTGAAATTACCAGTCCGCTTTTCATTCTTTGTTTCTGCTTTCTTCAGCTTTTCTCTGGCTATAAAAACCAACCTCTTCTGCTCAGCTCATCGGAACACATATTCTATTTTGTGGAATAAAGTGTTGCCCGATTCTAGAAATGAGAATAAAGCCAATTAAGATGTTTAAACTAAATTTGTTGTAATTTTGTCTTTTGACAGTGAAGACATAGATACCAATTAGTTCTTTAAAATATACTTGCATATGTGCATTAAAAATGAATGTTAATAAGCACATGAAAAGAATTCAACATTAGTCATTAGGGAAATGCAAATAAAAACCACAATGAGACACCTCATCACACCCACCAGGCTTGCTATAATAAAAAAGACAATAATAAGTTTTGGCAAGGATGTGGAAAATTGGAACCCTCATACATTGCTGATGGAATTGTAAAATAGTACAGCCACTTTGGAAAACTATTTGGCGGTTCCTCAAAATGTTAAACATAGAGTTACTATATAATCCAGCAATTCTACTCCTGGTACATACCCAAGAAAAGTGAAAACATATGTTCACACAAAAATCTGCATACAAATGTTCATAGCAGCACTATTCATAATAGCTAAAAATTAGAAACAACTAAAATGTCCATCGACTGATAGATGGATACACAAAATGTGGTATACTCATACAATGGAATATTATTCAACAATAAAAAGGAATGAGGTACTGATACATGCTATAACAAGTAAACCTTGGGAACATTATAAGCAAAAGAAGTCAAACACAACAGACCACATATTGTATGATCTTATTTATTTACTTATTTCAGAGACGGTGTCTCACCATGTTGCCGAGGCTAGAGTGCAGTGTCTATTCACAGGCATGATCATCACACTCTACAGCATGGAAATTCTGGGGCTCCAAGGATCTGCCTGCCTCAGCTGGGACAATCAGTGCACACTACCATGCCCAGCTCTGTATGATTCCATTTATATGAAATGTCCAGAAGGGGCATTTCATAAAGACAGAAAATACATTAATGATTGCCAGGTCCTGGAGGGAGGGGAAAATGAGGAGTGACTGCTAATGGCTGCAGGGGTGATGAAAACATCCTGAAATTAGAGAGTGGTAATGGTTGGACAACTCTGTAAACATATGAAAAATGCCCTATACTTAATTTTAAAATTTTATTTATTTTTTTTGAGACATGGTTTCACTCTGTCATCCAGGCTGAAGTGCAGCGGCTCGATTGAGGCTCATTGCAACCTCTGCCTTATGGGCTCAAGCAATCCTCCCACTTCAGACTCCCAAGTAGCTGGGACTACAGGTGCACACCAGCACACCTGGCTAATTTTTTTGTATTTTTGGTAGAGACGGGGTTTCTCCATGTTGCTGGGTCTCAAACTCCTGGGCTCATGTGATCTGCGGGTCTCAGCCTCCTAAAGTGCTGGGATTACAGGCGTGAGCCATTGTGCCTGGCCATCATTAGATACTTTAAAAGGGTGAATTTTATGGTATGTGAATTATATTTTACTTATTTTTCTTTCCTTCTTTCTTTCTTTTTTTTTTTTGAGATGGAGTCTCACTCAGTTGCCCAGGCTGGAGTGCAGTGGCATGATCTCAACTCACAGCAACCTCCACCTCCCAGGTTCAAGCGATTCTCCTGCCTCAGCCTCCTGAGTAGCTGGGATTACAGGCATGCGCCACCACACCTGGCTAATTTTTGTATTTTTAGTAGAGACGGGGTTTCACCATGTTGGTCAGGCTGGTCTCGAACTCCTGACCTTGTGATCCCCCTGCCTTGGCCTCCCAAAGTGCTGGGATTACAGGTGTGAGCCACCACGCCCAGTCCAACCTGTTGCTTTTTTTTAAAAAAGAATGTTAGAATAGAATATTATTCAGTAAAAAAATGAAGAACTGGCACATGCTACAACATGAATGAAATTTGAAGACTTTATGCTAAGTGAAATAAGCCAGTCACAAAAGACTACATATTGTATGATTCCATCTATATGTGGTACTTAGTCAATTCATAGAGACAAAAAGTAAAATGGCAATTGGGAGGGGCTGGAGGGGGAGAATGGGGAATTAGTATTCAATGGGTACAGAGTTTCAGATGGGGAAGATGAAAACATTCTGGAAATGATGGTAGTAATGGTTGTGCAACAATGCTTATGTATTTAATGCCACTAAACTGCACACTTCAAAACGGTTGAGATCATCGGTCATTGGCACCATCCTGCAATCTAAGGCTCTGGTTCAGTGCTCTTCGAGGACACTGAGCCCCACTAGGCAGGAATCCTGGCCTTGCAGTGTTCTGGACAGGCATAGAGGAGAGCCATGTTCAGACACCCCATGCTCCACATTCTGAGGACCCAGGTCCATGAGGTGCAGGCTGCAGCGCTGGTGAGAGCCGGAACTTTCAGCCACCCAGAGAGGCGGTAGTCCAGGCTCACATTGCAGTGCCTGGCTCCTCTTAGCAACTAAGGCAGTGCCTTGGCCTGGGGAAGGTAGCACTGGGGATTTGTGGCCAGGTAGGCGGTGCAGCTTCTCATTGCTGGGGCTTTACTGGGAGCTTGGGAGGGTGAGGCTACCCAGCAGCCATAATGGTGCACATTAATGTCCTGGCTGATACTCTCAAGAGAATCAACAATGCTGAGAAGAGGGGCAAATGCCAGGTTCACATTAGGCCATGCTCCAAAGTCATCATCCAGTTTCTAACTGTGATGATGAAGCATGGCTACATTGGTGATTTGAAACCATTAATGATCACAGAGCTGAGAAAATAGTGAACCTCACAGGCAGGTTAAACAAGTGTGGAGTGATCAGCCCCAGATTTGATGTGTGTTGGTCCATTTCACATTGCTATAAAGAAATACTTAAGGCTGGGTAATGTATAAAGAAAAGAGATGTATTTTGGCTCACAGTTCTGCAAGCCATACAGGAAGCACGGCACTGGCATCTGCTTCTGGTGAAGGCCTCAGGAAGCTTCCACTCATGGCGCAAGGTGAAGGGGAAGCAGGAACATCACATGGCAAGAATGGAAGCAAGGGATGGAGGGAGAGGGCCGCACTCCTTTAAACAACCTGATCTCGGTGAACTCTCAGAGCGAGAACTCACTCATTATGGCAAGGAGGGCACCAAGCCATTCTTAAGTCATCTGCCCCCGTGACTCAAACACCTCCCACTGGGCCTTACCTTCAACATTGGGGATCACATTTCAACATGAGATTTGGAGGGGACACGCATCCAAACCATATCAATGTCCAACTCAAAGATCTAGAAAAATGGCAGAATAACTTGCTTTCATCCCACCAGTTTCAATTCATTGTACTAACAATCTCAGCTGGTATCATGGACCATAAAAAAAGCGAGACAAAAAACACATAGGAGGGAAAATCCTGGGATTCTTTTTCTAGGGGTGTAATACATACCTACAAATAAAATGTCTCAATGGACTCTGGTGCTTCCAAAACATGAATAAATAAAATGGTTAAAACCTGGCAAATATCAGCAAAAATAATTTTCATACTGATAAAAGGAATGCTTTTCCAAAAAATTATAACACGAGTTCACATATCTAACAACATAGCTTTGAAATATACAGCAAGATTTTATGGATTACTAAAAGTAATTTATAATTTGTATACATCTGGAATCATATAGCTCTGTGTGTGTGTGTGTATTTTTTTTTTTTTTTTTTTTTTGAGATGGAGTCTCACTCTGTCACCCAGGCTGGAGTTCAGTGGTGCAATCTCGGCTCACTGCAACCTCCACCTCCCAGGTTCAAGTGATTATCCTGCCTCAGCCTCCCGAGTGGCTGGAATTACAGGCACACACCACCACACCCGAATAATTTTTGTATTTTTAGTAGAGATAGGGTTCCACCATGTTGGCCAGGCTAGTCTTGAACTCCTGACCTGAGGTAATCCACCCACCTTGGCCACCCAAAGTGCTGGGATTACAGGTGTGAGCCACGGTGCCCAGCCTTTTTTTTTTTTTTTTTCCGGCAGGCTCTTGCTCTGTCACCCAGGCCGGAGTACAGTGGCATGACCATAGCTCACTATAACCTTGAACTCCTGGGCTCAAGGGGTCCTCCTGCCTTAGCCTCCTGAGTAGATGGGACTACAAGCACAGACTACTGCACCTGGCTAATTTTTTTTAGTTTTTGTAAAGATGGGTCTCACTTTGTTACCCAGTCTGGTCTCAAACTCCTGGGTTCAAGTGATCCTCTCATCTCTGCCTCCCAAAGTGCTGAGATTACAGGCATGAGCCGCTGTGCCCAGCCTAGACCTATATTTATATCAAGAGACTCACACACATTCATCAGACACTGACAAAACAAGAAGACAAAAAAAGTATAAAGTATAGAGTATCTGAAGAGCAAAACAGTATTAGTTTAAGTCACACTAGCAACTGTAACAAATAAACTCTTAACTATCAGTAGCTGAACACTTAGACAATCGAAGTTAATTTCTTTTTCATGTTAAGTTCAGTGTTTGGTTGTGGGGCATGGAGGAAGGGTCTCTGCGAGGAATTCAAGCTGATAGATACTCTGCCACCTTCAATATGTAGTTTCCAAGGTCACTCTGAGTGTTGAGATCTTGGCATTCATAGTGACAGACAGAAAGGAGAATCACATGTGAGCTGTGCCTGGAAGTGACACACATAATTTCTGCTCATGCTCCATTGGCCAAAACTCAGTACAAGACCACAACTAATTGCAAAAAAGTCCAGGAAATGTAGCCTAATTGTGTGCCCAGGAGGAAGGGGAACAAGTTTGTTCATCAATTAGCTAGTCTTTAACACAGCAATGATCAGACAACCTGTGAATGTAATTGATATATGTAGAACTTTGAATAGAAAATGTACATTCTTCACAAATACAAATGGAACATTTATAAAATTTGACTAAGTATTGACTAAGTATTCAACTGCACAGTAAGTTCCAAAAAAAATTTTTAAGTAATATAGCTGGGCATAGTCCCAGCTACTTAGGAGGAGGAGGTGGGATGATTGCTTGAGCCCAGGAGTTTGAGTCCAGCCTGAGCAACATAGCAAGACCCCATCTCTAAAAATAAGTAAGTAAGTAAAGTAAAATAATACAAAACATTTAATGATAAAATTTTATGTCAACAACAACAGGAAGATGGCTAGAAACTTGTATACATTGAGAAGTTTTAAAACACAGGTCTAAATAATTAATGGGTTGATGAAAAAACTACGATAAAATTAGAATTAACTGAAGTACTACTTTAAGTTAAAGTAGTCTTCAGGGAAATATATAAACTTACTTGTACTTATTATAAAGCAGGGAAGACTAATGTTGAATAAACTTAGCTTTTGCATTGGTTCCCTAGGGCTGCCATAACAAATTACCACACACTGTGTGGCTTAACACAATAGACATTTATTGTCTAATAGTTTTGGAGGCTAGAACTGAAATCAAAGTGTTGGCAACACCATGTTCTCACTGAAGGAGGTGGCTTCCTAGACCTCTTTGTCTTCTGGTGATTGCCAGCAATCTTTGGCTTACAGATACATCACTCCAATCTCTGCTTCAGTCGTCACATGGCATTCTCCCTGTGTGTCTGTCTCAGGGTTCAAATTTCTCTTTTCTTATAAGGACACCAGTCATATTGGATTTAGGGCCCACCTTAATCCAGTATGACATCATCTTAATTTGATTACCTCTGCAAAAATCCTGTTTCCAAATAAGGCCTTGTTTATAGATTCTGGGTAGACATCAATTTTAGCGGGACACTATTCAACCCAGTATAGCTTTCAACAAAAACAAACCGGGGGGAAATGCAAAATATAGGTAAAGAAAGTAGAATAAAGAAAAATAGTAGACGGAAGTACAAAACGATAAAACAGACAAGAAAAAAACAATTTGAAAAGACAAATAGACAAATGTTTTCAAGCCTGATCAAGTGAAACAAAAGGGAGTGCAAATTAACCTTATCTAGATTGCAAAATGATCAAACTACTGATTCAGAAGAGATTTTAAAGTTATGAGGCTACTAAACAATATTATGCGCAGATTCTAGGAAATGGCTGGCTTGTCAGGAACTATATTTTTCAGACCCTTTGCATATACATGGGGCTACATAACTATTCTAGAAAACTGAGTGGAAGTTATTCCCAGGTCAAGGTGGTTAAAGATCTGGTGTTCCCCACATTTTCTTCTTCTTCTGCAGCAAATTTGGAGGTGATACATTGAATGTGGCATCATTACAAGATGGAATGATTCTGGATTCCCAAGTCACCCTTGAAGGACAATTGTTTGATGTGCAGCATTTGCATTAGACGTTATGCAAGTTGGAGCCACTGTGTGTTTGGCCATTGAGGTATTGGAGTTTTCTGTTACAGTATTGAGCCTACTAACAAGGTACATCATTAGATGTAGTCTCATTAATGTCAAGAGCAAGATTAGAATACCCACTATTCCCCTTCTTGAACATACCCAATTTCAGTAAGATTATCTCCAAAATAGAGATATAAATATTAGAAGGGAAGAAGACAAAGCAAAGCATTAATTATATACAGATGAGATTTGGTTGTCTTATCTAGAAGACCTAAAAGAACTAATGAACAAACTGTTAGAATTAATAGTACCAATGCACCAAAATTAATTGCCTTTCTACATACAAGTATAAGCAATAAGAAAATGTAATTGGAAACAAACAATAGTAACAAAGACTATAAAGTCTTTAGGAAAAATTTTAGTAAAAGATAAATAAGATCGGCCAGGCGCGGTGGCTCACGCCTGTAATCCCAGCACTTTGGTAGGCCGGGGCGGGCGGATCACGAGGTCAGGAGTTCAAGACCAGCCTGACCAACATGATGAAACCCCATCTCTACTAAAAATACAAAAATTAGCCAGGCATGGTGGTACGCGCCTGTAATCCCAGCTACTCAGGAGGCTGAGGCAGGAGAATTGCTTGAACCTGGGAGATGGAGGTTGCAGTGAGCCGAGATCAGGCCTCTGTACTCCAGCCTGGGCGACAGAACAAAAAAAAAAAAAAAAAAAGAGAGAGAAATAAGATCTTTATGAAGGTGATTTTAAACTTGACTAAAACACATTTTAAAAGACCCAATAAATCAACATGTCAAATTCTTGGATAGAAAGACACTATAGTCTAGATACATTTCTCAAAATCTAGGTATGAATTCAATGCAATAACAATCAAATTACTAAAAAGACTTTTCACAGACCTTCATAAATGAATTCATATGGAAGAATAAATGTACAGGAAGGACCAAGGCAATGAAACAGAAAAAGTGGGTAACTTGCCCATCAGCTGTTAAGATACATTATAAATCAATAGTAATCAAAACAGTGTAGTATTTTCATAAAAATAGAAAAGGAGATAAATGGATAAATGGAAAAGAGTAAGGGGTCAGGAAATAGATCTGTGTTTATATGGGGATTTGGTATACGATAGGGTTGGTATTCGAAATCAGTGGAAAATAGACTATCCAATAATTGGTATCAAAGCAATTAACTATCCATATGCAAAGCTACAAAATTAGATTCCTATCACGTACATACACCGAAATAAATCCAGATGGAGCCAATGTTTTAATGTCTAAAAAAAAGATAAGTAAATAGATACTTATAATTATTAGCAAAAAACGTAGATCTTTTTGAACAAAAAACAAAAATCTATAAAGGAAAATATATACATTTTGCTATATTAAATATTTAAAATTCTGCATGTCAAAAGACATTGCAAACAAGATTAAAAGATAATCAGCAGAGTGAGGAAAATGTTTGTGATAGATATAGAAAAAAAATAGTGGCCTAAATATACAAAGCAACTCTATAAACTAATTTTTTAAATAGCCAGTAAACAATATGCTTAGTCATACTAATAATCAGGAAAATAATAGAAAAATAAATTTTTTTCGCTCAGTAGATTCTAAAATATATATATATATTTTAAAGTGAAGTTCTATAATCAAGCAAAGCAGTGTTATAAGCTAATAAGGATGCTCATTATACACAGTAGCTTTAGAGGGCAATTTGGCAGTGTGGATTAAAAGTAAATAAATGCATATCCAGCAATTCTACTTTCATGAATCTACCACCAGAGAAACATTATTAGCCCCTCTGCAGAGGAATTTGCAAAGGTTATTCATTGTAGAATTTATCACAGTAGCAAAAAATTGGAACCAATGTATATGCTCATCAAGAACAAAATGGGTAGATATAAAGTGGCTTATACATAAGATGGACTACTATAGGTGTCAAATGAGCAAAAAAGAAAAAAGCAAATTGCAGAGAAAACATTATACTATTGTGTAAAACACATATACAATATAATACATATACACATTTATTATTACACTATACATTTCCTGTGGTTTTACATAAATGAAATGGCTATAAATAAATGACAAATGAGTGTAAATAAGTGGGAAAAAAATTAAATGCTCTGGAAGATTAATACATCAAAGAATCCAGGGCTGTGGGTGGTGATCAGACAGGTCTTTAGCTTTAATATTCTAAGTTAAATATTAATCATGAAATAATTAAATGAAATTATTAAAAATTACAACATAAAATACAATTTATGCTGTACAAGGAGAAAAAATTGTAGAAAAAAGACTGAAAGGAAATGTACAGCAAAGTATAACAATGGTTGCCTCTGGGTGATGTTTATGGGTGAGTTTTCTTTCTGCTGTTTTTTCCTTTCATTTTCTGTACTTTACACATTTTCTGAAATGGCCATGTGTTACTTTATAATTAGCTATGAAAATTGAAAAAGAAAAATAAAGAACGTTTAAAAAACCCACTGTCAAATTCAGTCTTTAAAGAGCAGTGTGCTTACTTCCCTTCCCCCAAAGAGGCCCTGACATTTAGAAACAATATAAAACACTCTGAAGCACCATTTAATCCTATTACTCTTCTGGACCTCTTACAAACCGGGGGATGATCCCTTTGACTCTTTAAAATAAATCTCCCAAGGTCACGGGTTCGTCAGTAACAGAGGGGGATGAAACTCCCAGGCCGGTGCTCCTCCCCTGCGCCATCTGGCACCTCAGAATTTCAGCAAAGATTTATTGCTTAAGCTAGCCAAAAAGCCAAATGCTCAGATTCGTCTTCTAAGAGAATATTACTCCGCTTAGGACCACTCTACTAACTTGCCATTGCCTCCTTTCTGGGTCTCAGTTTCCTCGTCTGTAAAATAAGGGGATTGTGTTGTCTCAGCAGGTCTGGAAATTCCAGGTTCCTAAAACATCTTGCGTGCCTATTCTCTTCCCAGCTACTTCAAGGGATCCACTTCTTCATGCTTGCTCTATGGTGATCACTGGGAGACCGTTTCCAATCCTAGTTCTGCAGCGAATTTACGTCCTGGGTGTCCCTGGGCAATGCAGTGCCTGTCTGGGGACCTCAGTTTTCCCATCTCTACAAGGAGGATTTGGGCCCAGACCAGAGCTTTTCCACGATGTGGGAAGGTGGAGTGGGGTGACTAGCTCCCTACAGGTCTGTTTTGCAAACTGAGGTTCTGGGTAAGGTTTATTTGAAACAAGAATCTTTAGCTACAAACCTACAAACCTGCTTGAAAACCACTGGGCAAAGAGACTTCGCAAGCTCTTTTCCAGGACTGACATTCTGTTTCACTATGGAAAGCAGAACACTAGGTACTAAGGTAAAATAATGAAGATGACTCCCTTGGCTTGGGGCTTCGTCCTCCTCCCTCATGGGGGCTGAGCTGTTCGGTATTAAGATCTGAAGTGCTCGGATCAGCTCAGTCCCCACTTCTCCCTCGCACTCCCCTGTCACCTAGGCAACCGGGCGGGGCCTGGGCTCGCGGTTCCTCCCTCCCCTTTCTCCCCACTCCAACGCCAGGCTGCATTCCCACCCTCTGCCTCCGCCTCTGCCCACAGCTTCTCTGCGTCTGGAGTCGCGAGTTCCACCAGTAGGGCTGCGTTTTGTGAACATGGAAACCAGATTTCAAGCGCGGGGGCGGGGGCCAACGCCCGAAAATGATCCTGGTTTGCATGCTAGATTTGCCTGGCTTCGGAGGCCTGAGACGGGCTTGTTGGTGCTCAGGGGGCCAGTAACAGGCCGGGTGCTCTAATACCAGAGCATCCTAGAATACCCGGGCAAACAGCCGTGAGAGGGGGACAGCTGCAAGCACCTATCTGAGTGGTTCTCTGCTCCACGCAGGGAGTCAGGAGCAAAGGGCCCCGGGGTATAATTTCCCACGGAGTTATCTCTGTGACCTTGTGGCCAGGGCTGGGGGCCGGGGTCCAGGGTCCAGGTGGGAGTCCACGCTGGGCTCATGATAATGGGCACATGGGGGCAAATGAATGGGAAGAGAGGGAAGAGATAAGGGAATTGGAAGGGGTGGACAGGGGCTTTGTAGAGGCACCTGGCTGAAATTTGTACCTACAAATTACACTGAAAAAATGGGGTTCAATTTAAGGAGTGAGTTGGAGCTCTGAAGGGAAAAAGTGCTAAGCCTGCCCCAAGCTCAGTCATAAAAGGCAGCAGGACCCTGGGCAAGTCCTAGCCACTTAGTTTCTTCAACAATTAAATGGCAGGGAGACGGTATATGGACAAGGACAAGCGTCAAATATTAACAGCAATTAGAACTAATAGAAGGATTCAGCCAAGTTGCAGAGTGCAAGATCAACACACAAAAATCAGCTGTATTTCTGTACATGTAAGGCAATGAAGAATCCAAAAAAGAAAATTAAGAAAACAATTTCGTGTATAATAGCATCAAAAAAAATTTTTTTTAAAAAGATATATACTGGAACTTTCTGCTTAATTTTTATGTAAACCTAAAATTGCCCTCCCAAAATAAGATCTATTACTTTGCTGAGGTGGAAAATAGAATATGCCAGGCACCTTGGCACATGCTTGTAATCCCAGCATTTTGGGAGGCAGAGGCAGGTGGATGGCTTGAACCCAGGAATTTGAGACCAGCCTGGCCAACACGGTGAAACTCTGTCTCTACAAAAAAATACAAAAATTAGCCAGACGTGCTGGGGCATGCCAGTGGTCCCAGCTACTCAGGAGGCTGAGGTGGGAGGGTCACCTGAACCTGGGAGGTGGAGGCTGCAGTGATCCCAGATCGTGCCATTGCACTCTAGCCTGGGTGACAGAATGAGACCCTGTCTCAAGCAAACAATGAGACCCTGTCTCAAAAAAAAACTTCAAACAATTTTAAAAAATAGAATACTTAACATATATTTAACCAAGAAGATGTGAGACTAATACAATGAAAACATTGTTAAAATAAAGAAAATCTAAATAAATGGAAAAACATCCTGAGTTTGTGGATTTGAAGACTTAATATCAAAATGGCAATACTACACAAAGCAATCTACAGATTCAATGCAATCTCTATCAAAATTCCAAAGGCCTTTTTGCAGAAATAGACAAGATCATCCTAAAATTCATAGGGAATTGTAAGGGACCATGAATAGCCAAAACAATCATGAAAAAGAACTGAGTTGGAGGACTTAGCCTTCCTGATTTCAAAACTTTCTACAAAGCTACAGTAATCATCATGTACATGTACTGGCATAAGGATAGACATAAGATAAATGAGATAGAATTAAGAGTCTAGAAATAAATTCATACATCCATGGTCAACTGATTTTCAAAGGCTACTACGACCATTCAATGGGAAAGAAGAGTCTCTTCAACAAATTAAGATGGCAAACCTAGATATCTACACACAAAAGAATGAAGTTGGAACCCTACTTTGCACCATATACAAAAACTAATTCAAAATGGATAAAAGACCTAAATGTAAGAGCTAAAACCGTTGTATGGTTTAGATGAACATATAAAGGTAAATGTCCATGACCTCAGATTTGCCATTGGTTTAAGAAATGACACAAAAAACACAAGCAACAAAAGAAAAAATTAGAGGCTGGGCGTGGTGGCTCACGTCTGTAATCCCAGCACTTTGGGAGGCTGAGGCGGGCAGATCACTTGAGGTCAGCAGTTCAAGACCAACCTGGCCAACATGGTGTAACCTTGTCTCTACTAACAATACAAAAATTAGCTGGGGGTGGTGGCACGCACCTGTAGACCCAGCTACTCGGGAGACCGAGGCGGGAGAATCACTTGAACTCAGAAGGCAGAGGTTGCAGTGAGCCAGGGTTGCACCATTGCACTCCAGCCCGAGCAACAGAGCAGCTCTGTCTCAAAAAAAAAAAAAAAAAAAAAAGAAAGAAAGAAAGAAAAGAAAAAATTAGATAAATTGGATTTCATCAAAATGAAAAACATCAAAAGATGCTTTTAAGAGAGTGAAATGACAACACACAGAATGGAAGAAAATATTTGCAAATCATTTATCTGATAAGGACTTGTATCCAGAATATGTGAAAAGCTCCTACAACTCAACAACAAAAAGACAACCCAATTTTTAAATGGGCAACGGACATGAATAGACATTTCTCTAAAGAAGTTATACAGTGGCCAAGAAGCACATAAAAGATGCTTAGTATCATTGTCATTAGGGAAATTCAAATTAAAAAAAACACAATAAGACAATTTTTGCACCCACTAGAATGGTTATAATTTTTTTATAAAGGAAAATAACAAGTGTTGTCAAGGATGTGGAGCAATTAGAACCCTCATATGTTGCTGGTGGAAATGTAAAATGGTGCATCCACTGTAGAAAGCAATTTGGCACTTCTTCAATAACTTAAACAAGAATTGCCCTGTGATCCCAGTCGTTCCTCTCCTGGGTATATATCTGAAAGAATTAGCCACATCCAGTGGCTCACGCCTGTAATCCCAGCACTTTGGGAAGCTGAGGAGGGCAGATCACTTGAGCCCGGGAGTACAAGACCAGCCTGGGCGACACGGTGAAACCCCTTTCTGCAAAAAATGCAAAAATAAGCCAGGCATAGTAGTGTATGCCTGTAGTCCCAGCTACTCAGGAGGCTGAGGCAGGAGGATTACTTGAGCCCAGGAGGCTGAGGTTGCAGTGAGCTGAGATTGTGCCATTGCACTCCAGCCTGGGTGAGAGATTGAGACCCTGTCTCAATAAAAAATAAATAGAAATAATATAACTGAAAGAATTGAAACAGGTGCTCAAGCAAAAATGTGTCCACAAATGTTCACAGCAAGCAGCATTATTCACAACAGCCAAAAGGTGGAAACAATCCAATCACCCATCAACTGATAAACAGATAAACAAACATGTACTCAAACAATGGAATATTATTCAGCCATAACAAAGAATGAAGTACAGATACATGCTACAGCGTTGAAAACTTATTCTAAGTGACGCTGGGTGTGGTGGCGTGCACCTGTAATCCCAGCTACTAGGGAAGCTGAGGCATGAGAATTGCTTGAACTGGGGAGGCAGAGGTTGTGGTTAGCCAAGATTGTGCCTCTGCACTCCAGCCTCCTGGGTAACAGAGTGAGAGTCTGTCTCAAAAAAAAAAGAAAGAAAAGAAAAAGAAAAACATTATACTAAATGAAAGAACAAGTCATAAAAGGCCACATTTTACATGATTCTGTTTATGTGAAATGCCCAGAAGAGGCAATTTTGCAAACACGGAAGGTAAATTAGTGGTTTCCAGAACTGGGGAGAAAAGGTAATGGGGAATCACTGCCTAGGGGATATGGGATTTCCTGTAGGGGAGATGAAAATGTGCTGGAACTAGTTAGTGGTGAATATTGTACAATACTGTGAATGCACTGCCATTCATGGTAAATTTTACATTATATGTATTTTACCACACTAAAAATCATTTAATCAATTATTTCCTAAAAGACTGCTAATTCCTTAAAAATTTCGCTCACCTCCCCCAAAATAAATAAACTTGTTTTAACAGCAAGACTATTTTGTTCAAGTATAAGTTTATGTAGAAACTCTCTCTCTGAAACAGATAAAAGTGAAGTCTTGGAGTAGAGAGGTCCCTATGTCCCTTTTACCCTGTATGAAAGTCCCTAAGTAGCTGGAAGTTTCTGGAGTGTCTTCCAGCCCTGACTTTCTGGGTTCGAGGGCTTGGTAAGTGGGTATTGAACGAATGCTCTGCTGGACTGATCTAATGAAATGATCACCTGGATTGGTGACCACACCGAAGCTCCAGCTCTAGTCTAAGTCCTTTGTGTAATTCTGGCCAGCTTGCTGAGCTCAGCACTGGACATTATCCTTGGAAAAGACGGCAAAGTGAACCAGTCATGGAAGGTCCGAGAAGCTCTACTGTAGGGAGGAGGTACATGTGGTGTGTAAGAGCTGGGGGCTCTGGAGCCAGTCTTCCTGGCTTTGATACCTGGATCCATACTTAATAGCTATTTTCTGGATGTTAAATTCTCAAACTGTCCATATATCAGGGATTAATAATACTACATACGACATGGTGGTATTGTGAGGATTAAATGTGTTAATTGGTATAAAGTGCTTAGAACTGTGCTTGGCACATAGAAAGCTCTCAATAGCTAATCTTGGCTGGGCAGGGAGGCTCAAGCCTGTAATCCCAGAACTTTGGGAGGCTGAGGTGGGTGGATTGCTTGAGCCTGGGAGTTCCAGACCAGCCTGGGCAAACGATGAGATCCCCGTCTCTACAAAAATTACCAAAATTAGTCAGGTGTGTTGCTGCATGCCTGCAGTCCTACCTATTCGGGAAGCTGAAGTGGGAGGATCGCTTCAGTCCAGAGGTTGAGGCTGCAGTTAAGCTGTGATTGTGCCACTGTACTCCAGCCTGGGTGACAGAACCAGACTTTGTCTCAAAACAAAGAAAGAAAAGAAAGAGCAAGCAAGAAAGCAAGAAAATCTTGTATTTATTCTAAAACTACGGTGGCCCCATTCATCATATGACTCAATACATTCAATCCTCTGGTGACGAAGTATCTCTCACCATTGAGGGTCCATGGATGAACCTTGGACCACGACTTGCCCTTCAACCTGGTTTCTCCTGTGTGGTACACATGGCTGTGGCTAATGAAGTATCTCTCACCATTGAGGGTCCATGGATGAACCTTGGACCACGACTTGCCCTTCAACCTGGTTTCTCCTGTGTGGTACACATGGCTGTGGCTAATGAAGGAATATTCTCAAAATCTCTGCATAATTCAGAGATTAGGCTTGAATGTGTATTTCAATCTGCATGTCTTAACCCACAGGTATTGAAATTAACTGAATGAATTGCAAGTTGTTACTTTCGTTTGGTTCGTTTTGTTTTTTTGTTTGTTTGTTTTTTTTGAGACAAAGTCTCACTCTGTTGCCCAGGCTGGAGTGCACCGATGTGATCAGGGCTCACTAAAACCTTGACCTCCTGGGTCTCAAGCAATCCTTCCACCTCAGCTTCTTGAGTAGCTGGGAGCTGGGACTACAGGCACACATCACCACACCTGGCTAATTTTTGTATTTTTTGTAGAGACAGGGTTTCACCATGCTGTCCAGGCTGATCTCAAACTCCGGGGCTCACCTACCTCGGCCTCCCAAAGTGCTGGGATTACAGGCGTGAGCCACCTTGCCCAGCCTACAAACATTTCTTTAAATGAAAAAGAATAGAATGGAAAATAATGAGATAATTGGGCTAAGAAGTAAGTACTGTTTGTTGAAACTTCTGTTTCAGTTTGTGTGTATGTGTGGGCATGCATACCTATGAACTGGGTTATGATATGACATTTATTTCTTACTAAGGGTTGCAGTTAAAAAAAAAAAAAAAAATTGAAGGCCATGATCTGGTAATAGCCAGGCATTTTCCAAAGGCCACCTGAGCTAAGCTAAGCTGAGGAGTGCTGACTGCTCTAGGAAAGCAGTCCTGACTTGGTAGGTGAGACTGAATGATCTTGAGCAATTTGCCTATCCCCTAACAAAGCTGGGACAGTGACCTGATTGGGGACTGGAATCAGGGAGGAGGGAAGATTCTCCAACTGAAAGATAAGGATATTTGATTGGTTGGACAGGTGACCTGATACTTGAATCCAGTCATGAGAGCTTGGCAGACTTCACTAAACACACACACCCACACCTACATGGATCATTTAAGCACAAGCCAAAGGCCTATCTCAGGCATTTAGCTGTCCCTTAATTCTTTCATTTTATTTTGTCTTTTCTGGTCTACTCTATCCCCCAAGATTATTTTGGGGCTCCAGAAACTGCCATTTTTAAACAAATGACTCATGCAGATTCATTTCAGAACCACAGGTTTTCTGGTTCCCCGGACCCCTCCCTTCTCACCTGCTCTCCTGGGTCCCAGCTCTTGCTGGCAACTTTAGCCCTACACAGACTCAGCCCCTTTCTCCCATCCCCCAGCATGGAAGACAGAGGTCGCCTATACACAAAGTTAGAAGAGGAGGTTTGGACTCTCCAAACATTTGGAGTAATTGCCACAGCCCTGGGCAAAGGCTGCCAGCTTTGTGGAAGGGGGACTCTGGGGACTTCACAGCTGGAGATTTGTCCTGTGAAAGAAGTAGAAAAGGAGTTGGAAGTGTTGCTGAGAATGTGGGCAGCTGACACACCTGGACCATCATTCAGTTTTGCTTACCCGGGATTAAGTCAGGGGAGGTAAATTTACCTTCTAGTGCTTGGGACTTCAAACCCCTACTCTCATTCAACACTCATTTGCATTTCTTGTCTAGAGTATGGAAAGCCTACAAAGCCAGGACATCAAAAGCCAAAAGAAGGGGGACTTGACCCCAGCTGGGGAAGGATCTATTGAGACCCAGTTTTTAAGGACTATTCATGTGCTTTAAAGGGAGTTCCTCAGATGGCAGACTTTCAACCTAGTCCTTGTAGCACCCTGGGCGTTACATTATTGCCAACATCTTTGTTTCAAATTGCCTTTAAGCCATAACCATGGCCAAAGTCTGTGCACAAGTAGCTTCACCTGTGTAAGTTTCATATTCTTCACCTGCAAAAATGGTTCTAATAATAATATGTATTGCATAGGGAGTGATGAAGATAAAATTAACTTGTGGAATCACTCTACTACAGTGCCTAAAGTAAAATAGGCATATAACAGATCGATCAGTTATCACAAATACCCTTACAATTGTATCATGTTATCATTGAGATCATACTTTAGAAAGTTAGTGAAAAACATGTAAAGCAAAACCTCCCATAACTCAGCTGTGCTTAGAAAGAACTATACAAAGTCTCACAAGACCCCACTTTCCACTTCTCAGATTAAACTGCTATTAACAATTTGCTCTGTATTTATCCCTACGTACCTCCCCATAAATCACTATTTCTTCATGCTTTAAAAAAAGTGTAGAAATTGAATCATGCTGTTTAATTTGTCAATGGGCTTTTTTCACTTAATATACCATGAACATTTTTGTAGGTTAGTATCTATAGAGCCACCTCATTCTTTTTATCAACTGCCTAGGTTAATAGATGCACCATTCATGGTTTATTTAAAACATTCCCTTATTAACATTTCAGTTTTCCATTTTTGCTATTATGTCCCAGAGCTACAATGAAAATCTCAACTATATATCTTTATGCATGTGCGTGAGTTTTTCTGTATGCCAGATTTCTAGAAGTAGATCTGCTGGATCACTGAGTATGGCACATGGTAATGTTGATTGACATGGCCAAACTCTATTTCAAAAGGTTGTGTGATGCACCCTCCACTAACTGTATCGATGTAGCCATTTCCTTATTCTTATCTGTCATTTTAGTTTTATCCAATCTGATAGACAAAAACCTGATTGTTTTATATCATATGTCTTTGACTAAAGTAATGCTAAGCATCATTTTATGTCTTCTGGAGGTATGCATTTTCTCCTATGTGAATTGTCTCTTCAAACCTCAAACCATTTTTCTATTGGACCTTTCATATTTCCTTTTTAAATTGTAGAGCACTCTTTGTATAGGAAGGACATTTACATTTTTCTGTTACATGTGTTGCAAATATTTTTGTCCACTCTGTCATTTGCCTTCTGATTTTGTTTATGGTATCTTTTTCCACATACAGTTTTAAGATATTTTATGTAGTCAGATGTGTTCATTTTTCCTTTATGACTTCTAGATTTCTCCTCCACTTGTTTAGAAAGCCTTGTTTTCTGACTTTCTTGAACCCATTGCTACAATCTCCATCCACTCCCCCATGACAGCTGGCAATGAATGTCCTCACTGAGCCTGGCTTTGTCTCTCAGGCCAGCACCTTGGGTTCCTTATCCATCAACACAGTGTAATCATGTTTGGTGCTGGAAAGTATTACATTGTGTCAGAAAAACACAGAGAATGGAAAGAGTAAAGGAGGGAAGACGGTCTGGGAAGTCAGTGGAAGAAGTGGATGGGGGTCTGTGTACCTGAAGAGTCAAGAAAGTAAAGAAGAGGAAAGAGAGAGATGCCATGACCTTGACCTGAGCATCTAAAAGCTGTGCTGGCTGATACTCTGAGTAGGATTTGTAAAGCCAGTAGCAACTTGAAAAGAAATTTTTTGTTTCTTTTTCCAAACCCATCTTATTCTTTTTTTTTTTTTTGAGACGGAGTCTTGCTGTGTCCCCCAGGCTGGAGTGCAGTGGCGCGATCTCGGCTCACTGCAAGCTCCGCCTGCCGGGTTCACGCCATTCTCCTGCCTCAGCCTCCTGAGTAGCTGGGACTACAGGCGCCCACTACCGCGCCCGGCTAATTTTTTGTATTTTTTTTTTTAGTAGAGACGGGGTTTCACCGTGGTCTCGATCTCCTGACCTTGTGATCCGCCCGCCTCGGCCTCCCAAAGTGCTAGGATTACAGGCGTGAGCCACCGCGCCCGGCCCCATTTTATTCTTTACAAGCACGATACAGTGACTAGTTGTCACACCTGGGAAACAATATAAAAGTCTCCTGCCAGACCCGAAATAAAAGGAAAAGAAACTAATCCAGGCACGGTGGCTCACGACTGCAATCCCAGCACTTTGGGAGCCTGAGGCAGGTGGATTACGAGGTCAGGAGTTAGAGACCAGCCTGACCAACATGGTGAAAACCCGTCTCTACTAAAAGTACAAAAATTAGCTGGGCGTGGTGGCACACGCCTGTAATCCCAGCTACTCCGGAGGCTGAGGCAGGAGAATTGCTTGAAGCCGGGAGGGGGAGGTTGCAGTGAGGTGAGATTGCACCACTGCACTCCAGCCTGGGTGACGGAGCGCAAAAAAAAAAAAAAAAAAAAAAGAAGCTGGAAGATAGGACCTCAGCAAAAAGCATGTTTCCTCTTGAGTGCATTTTAATATCTATACCAGGTTCCATATATCAAATGCTTACATTTTTTTCAAGCGTTCTAGAAAATAAGGATACTCTGGTTAGAGTAGGTGAAAGTTCTTTACCTCTCCACAGTTCGCCTCTTAAACAAATAAGCCAAAACAGCCCGCACAGCCACATGCAAGGGAGCAACCATGCAGCACCAACTTTCCTTCTAGCAGTCATGGAAGTCAGCAGGACATGGTTTAGGAGTCATTTGGAATTACTGTAGCTCCATGCTGGGAGCATTGCCCAGTGGTCCCTGACCCTGAGGTTCCACCATCAGGCAACAAAGCCACTCTGCCTCCACGGCTACTCCTCCTACCTAGGGGCTTGCTTGCTGCCTTACACTGCATGGGTTAGCCTCAGCCTCCTCAGCAGGGAATGCCCTCTTGAGATTCACATTCAAACTCTCCAAAAGAGAGGATTTGATTGGTTCCCTTGGTTTCTGATGTTCTTTGGAGACTGACTCGTTGGCTGTCAGTCTATAGCCAACTGTTGTTGGGTTTGCTGTCTACCTCTGCTCCATGGTGGCAGGTAGCCTTGCCAAATGGTAGGCTTTCCTCCAAAGGAGCTCCACATGGGCATTAAGGCCCCAAGAGTAAAATAATCTGTTTCCCAATACTGAGTCCTTCCAGCTGCCTACACAACTACGAGATTTGACATCTGTCTTCCCAGTTTATAGATTAGAAGCAATTAACAATAAAGAGGGGAAATAGAAAATGAGAAACATTTACAGTCATTAACCAAACATTACTAATGAACCAACATTTATTAATCACTTTCTAAGCAATAAGATCTGGCTGCTAAAAGCATAGCATGAGGAAACAGGCCAACAATTATAATACAAGAAAATTATAATTGAGATATAAGAACTCAAGAGGCTAGCAACTGGGGCCATTTAATGTCAGGGCAAGTTTTGCACCCTTTCGTAAGCCCGATCTGCTCCCATTTTAAAGTACTAAATAAAAGCTAAGATTCAAAATAAATCTGAGTCATGAACATGTTAAGCTGGGTTCTAAAGACTCAACTCAGTGGGTAAGAACAACTTAGGTTTTTTATTACTGCTCTGTCATCACCCCTTCAACAAAAATCATCTACAGGCCAATTTGTGTGATCTCTGTACAGACATCAGGCTTTTAATGCTTTTTCATAGTCTATCCCAGACACTCTTGGGACTCTTGAGTTTAGGCACAGGCTCTTGGCATAAATTTCAACCCTACATGTCAAAACAAATGTTCATGTTCCACACCCATTATCTTCACTAATGACTACAGTTGCTGCTGCTGCTGCTATTAAAATTATCACATACTGGTTGTCAACACTGTCCCAGGCACTTTACATAGATGAACCCTCTCAATATAGTATTATACCCACTTTGAAGATGAGAAGCTCAGGCAGGTGCCTGGAAAGGTGTGTTGGCCCCATGGGGTGGCACAGACGTCAATGCTTTGAGAAGTTAGCCAGGCTGGGAATCCAAGCTACATTTCCTCATTCCAGCAGGATGAGGAGCAGCCTAAATGGATGGCTCTTCCTCAGGCGTTCTCCTTTTTGGTCTCCTTAAATATCTATAAAGCTTTCGTTGCTGTTGTTGAAGTTCTAGGGAAAGCATGAAAGAGAAGTAGCAGCACCCTGTGGGCAGGAGGCAGTAGCACTCAGGGTGAGAAGTGTCCTCTCAGGAAACACTGTCAAGGCTGGCCAACTGCCCTCTCCCACTGGGTCTTCCTGCTCTCTTTTTGAGATGGAGTCTTGCTCTTGTCTCCCAGGCTGGAGTGCAGTGGCGAAATCTTGGCTCACTGCAACCTCCACCTCCCAGATTCAAGTGATTCTCCTGCCTCAGCCTCCCAAGTAGCTGGAATTACAGACATGTGCCACCACACCAGGCAAATTTTGTGTTTTTAGTAGAGATAGGTTTCACCATGTTGGCCAGGCTGGTCTCAAATTCCTGATCTCAAGTAGTCCGCCAACCTCGGCGTCCCAAAGTGCTGGGATTACAGGCATGAGCCACCGCGCCCGGCTCTCCCTGCTGTCTTACTCTAGCTATCCTCCTTCCACAGACTACTTTGGAGGTTCTGGGTTTTGCTTGGAGGTCCTGGGTTTTGCTCTCAGGAGGGAAACAAGGTTCCTTTCATATCCGTGATATGTACATTTGACAGATAATTCAAGTTGGGATATTCTAAACAACCATTTCTTTAGATTTTTCTAAGCTCAATCTTGTATCTATTTGGATTCTCAGAAATCTTTCTGGTTATACCATGTTTGTTTGTTTGTTTGTTTTTTTAATCCAGGATCATTATTAAAAGCAACCAAAACTAGCCATTCTCATTCAGGATCCCTGCAGGGGATCTGTATAATTTGAGGTGAATTTAATACAGGGACTATTTACAAAGGTGTGCAGACAGAGCTTAGGGAACCCACCAGAGGACATGGATGCACCCTGGGGCTAGCAACAGAGGGGAGCAGTTATCATTCAGAGGCCTGGAGGGGAGAAGGGAGACAGTAGTTACCTGTACCAGGACAGGGTGGCCTTAGGTAGAGGAATGAAGATGAAGCAGGGTGACTTGGCAGGGAAGAAACCAAGGAAATACATCCCTTTCTTCTGGCCCTCCTATCTCCTGCCAGTATTTCTCATTTGCCAAACTCTACCAGAAGCCTGAGAACCAGAGAGGCCACTGACATAGTCCATGGAAGCCAGCCCCTCCTGGGGCACAGAGTAGGGTGAGAAAAGATTGGAAATGGACATGTACATGGAAGGGCAAATGGAAGATGCCCAAGGCTTCCATTATTAATGAGCAACGACAACAATATTAATCATTTCCATTTGAGTCCCTGCTTTGTGTCCTTCATACCAATCTTACATTTTACAGATAAGAAAATGATGGTTCACAGGTTAGTGTTCTTGAGTGTCCCTGTAGATTAGAAGTCAAGATAACCCTCTAAGAGGGAAATTAATAAGAATCAAAACAAAAAAGGATGATCTCAGTCATTTAGAGTATAAAGCTATCTGTTGCTGCTAATGAATTTTCCCCAAATTTAGCAGCATAAAACAATAAACACTTAGTATTTCACACAGTCTCTGTGGGTCAGGAACAGCTTTGCTGGGTGGTTCTAACTCAGTCTCCTATGAGATTTTCAAGAACTTGACCAGGGCTGCAATCATCTGAATGCTGGATGAGGGCTGGAGAATCCACTTCCTAGATGGCTCATGCACCTGGCACCGTGATTTGAATATTTGTATTTAAATTTAACTGACACTGTCATAGTATTAAGAGGTGGAATATATAAGAGATTATTAGGTCATAATGGCTCTGCCTTCAGAGGTGGGATTAATACTGTTACAAAAGAATCAGTTCATCTCCTCTTTTTCTCTCTCTTTGCCTTGCTGCCATGTGATGACACAGCAAGAGGGCCCTCGCCAGACACTGGTGTCTTAATCTTGGACTTCCTAGTGTGTAGAACTGTGAAGAAATAAATTTCTGTGCTTTATAAATTACCTGGTCTCAGGTATTCTGTCAGAGCAGCACAAAATGCATGAAGACACTCACCCTGCAAGTTAGTGCTGGGTTTTAGCAGGAAACCTCAGTTTCCACCATGTGGACCTCTCCACAGGACTGGTTGAGTGTTTTCATGAAATGGCAGTTGGCCTACCCTGAGTGAATGATTCAAGAGAGCCAGACAGGGAGGAAGCCACATTCCCTTTTAAGACCTAGTCACACAAGCTGCACACACTTACTTCTGCCACATGCTATTCATTGTAAGTGTGTCACAAAGTCCGGTCCACCCTCAACATGAAGGGAATTAAGTTCCATCTTTTTTTCTTTTTAAGAGACTAGGTCTTGCTCTGTGGCCCAGGCTGGAGTGCAGTGGCATGGTCATAGCTTACTGCGGACCTGAACTCCTGGACTCGGGTGATCCTCCTGCCTCAGCCTCCTGCGTAGCTAGGACTACAGGTGCATGCCACCATGCTCAGCTAGTTTCATTGCTTGAAGAGCAGAGTAGTAAAGAATTTTTAGGCATATTTTAAAACCACCATATGTCACAATAGCAAGATTGAAGACATTGTGGTTATATAACTAAAGAATTTGGGGAGGACTTGAAACTGCACTGAAACATGACCATCACCAAACAAGGTGAAACCTCCCGAGCACACTGTGTACTGCCTGAAGAAAAAGCTGGCAGAAGAGGGCTAGTTTCCCAGGCATCTGTGCAAAGATGGCCCAGGGGAAAATGCTGCACAGGAAATGGTGAACCCAGTGAACACAAGCTTTCCGATAAAAGGAGAGGCATACTTGGTTTAGGAACAGGAACCTGTCATGTCTGGATGAAATATGTGTCAGAATTATCCATTTCCCCTGGGTATGGCTTGCCTTCTGGGAAGGCAATGTCTTAGGCAGCAGACACGAGGGCTTCACTAAATCTAAAGAATTACCTCCATTTAATATCAAGTAATTGATCATTTTTGATACTCACTAGTGTCTTATGAGTGTGGTGAATGTGACGTCAGCCTGAACATTTCCAGGTTTGCATAGCTAAGGACTGAGTAGATCCATGAAAGTAGAAGTCCCACCCTGGTATGGCCTTCCTGCAGAGCAATCACTGCCTCGGGTCACAGCCTTATCTTACCATGCCTTTTGTTATTGCAGAACCTATTCCACAAAAATTCATGTGATGAGAGGGCACTGCTTATGACAGCAAAATAGTGCAAATAACTCAAATGTCTCCAGGAAGGGATTGGTAGAATAAACTGTCACACAGTGGAGTATTATTTGGCTGTAAAAAAAGGAGGAGGAAGATGTTTATAACCAGTGCTTTCTGAAAGAAATTTCTGTGATAATGGACATATTCTATTCTTGGACAAATGGTAGCCGCCAGCCACACGTGGCTATTGAGTGCTTGAAATGTGAATAGTTCAGCAACGGATTTTTTTTTTTTTTTTAGACAGAATCTCACTCTATCACCCAGGCTGGAGTGCAGTGGTACTACTATCTTGGCTCACTGCGACCCCTGCCTGCTGTGTTCAAGCCATTCTTGTGCCTCAGCCTTCCCAGTCGCTGGGATTATAGGTATGTGCCACCACACTTGGCTAATTTTTGTATTTTTAGTAGAGATGGGGTTTTGCCATGTTGGCCAGGCTGGTTTCCAACTCCTGGCCTCAAGTGATCCGCTTGCCTCAGCCTCCCAAAGTGCTGGCATTACAGGCGTGAGCCACCACACCCAGCTAAATTTTAATTGCATTTAATTTTTGTTTAATAGCCATATGTGGGTAGTGACTATTTTATTGGACAGCGCCACTTAATATAGATCTCCAGAATAGATTGTTAAGTGAAAACACAATATACAGGAAGTGTAGACCAGTGTCTATAGGATGTTACTTTTTGTAAATGAAAGGAAGAGGAAAACATATGCATCACTTATATTGGTGGAACTTGCATAAAAACACTGAAAGGATAAATTTAAATGGTTGCTTCTTGGACAAGAATAGGATGGAATGAAAATGAGACTTTGTAGTGTATGTGTGGTCTTTTTTTTAAATTTTAATTTACCTTTTTTTTTTTTTTTTGAGACAGGGTCTCGCTTAGTCACTCAGGCTGGAGTGCAGCGGTCTGATCATGGCTCACTGCAGCCTCAACCTCCCAGGCTCCTCCTGTCTCAGCTCCTGACTAGCTGGTGGCATGCACCACCAAGCCCGGATAATTTTTGTATTTTTTTTTTTAGAGATGGAGTTTTCACCATGTTGCCCAGGGTAGTCTCGAATGCCTGGGCTCAAGTGATTCTCCCACCTTGGCCTCCCAAAGTGCTGGGATTATAGGCGCAAGCCACCATGCCCAGTTCTAGATTCTTTAAATTGTAGTAAAAGAAATAAATAAATAAAAATAACATAAAATGTAGCATCTTAACCATTTTATAAAATTAATAAACTTTACTTTTTAGGACAGTCTTGGGTTCACAGCAAAATTGAGTGGAAAGTACAGAGAGTTCCCATCCTCACTCCCTATCTCCACATACGCACAGCCTCCCACTATCAACATCCCATACCACAGTGGTACCTTTGTTACAAGCAGTGAACCTACATTCATACAGCATTATTACCCAAAGTTCATAGTTTACATTAGGATTCACTCTTGGTGGTATACGTTCTATGGATTTTGACATACATATAATGACATGTATCTACCATTATATACATGTATAATGATGTATGTATAATGACATGCATCACACAGAATAGTTTCACTGACCTAAAAATCCTCCATGCTCTGGCTATTCATTCCTCTCTCCCTCCTAACCCCTGGCAGCCACTAATCTTTTTACTGTCTCCATAGTTTTGGCTTTTCCAGAATGCTCTACAGTTGGTACTATACAGTGTGTAACCTTTTCAGAATAGTAAATGCATTAGTAATGTGAATTTAAAGTTCCTCTATGTCTTTTCATGGCATTGTAGCTCATTTCTTTTTAGAGTTGAATCATGTGACACATAGTCTGCATGTACCAAAGGTTATTTGTCCATTTACCTGTGAAAGGACATCTTGATTGCTTCCAAGTATTAGCAATTATTAATAAAGCTGCCCACTACTATAAACATCTGTGTGCAGGTTTTTGTGTGGATGTAAGTTTTCAGATCATTTGGGTAAATAACAAGGAGTGTAATTGATTGATTATATGGTAAGAGTATATATAGTTTTGTGAGAAACTGTCAAAAGGTCTTCCAGAGTGGCTGTACCATTTTGTATTCCCACCAGCAATGAATGAGAGTTCCTGCCGTTCCACACCCTCATCAGCTTTTGGTGTTGTCAGTATTTTGGATTTTGGCCATTCTAATAGGTATGTAATGGTACCTCACTGTTGTTTTAATTTGTAATTTCCTGATGGTGTATGATGTTTAATATATTTTCATGTGCTTACTTGCCATCTGTAGATCTCCTTTGGTGAGATGTCTTTCAGGTCTTTGGTCTATTTTTTAATCAAGTTGTTTGTTTCCTTGTTGAGTGCTAAGAGTTCTTTGTATATTTTGGGTAACAGTCCTTTATCAGTTATATCTTTTGCATATCTTTTCTCCCAACCTATGGCTTGTAGTCTCATTCTTTTGACATTATCTTTTGCTGAGCAGTTCTAAATTTTAATGAAATCCAGCAAACCAATTATTTATTTCATGGATTGTGCCTTTGGTGTATCTAAAAAGTCATGACCATAGCCCAGGCCACCTAGGTTTTCTCCTGTTATCTTCTAGGGGTCGTGTAGTTTTACATTTTACATTTCAGTCTATGATCTATTTTGAATTAATTTTGGGGAAGAGTGTAAAGTCTGTGTCTAGATTCATTTTCTGCATGTGGATATCCAATTGTTCCAGGACTGGTTTTTGAAAAATATTAGCCATTTTTAGGTGTCTAGTTCAGTGATGTTAAGTATAGTTGCATTACTGTGAAACAGATCTTCTGAACTTCTTCATCTTGCAAATCTGACATTCGATACCCATTTCTATTAGTCCATTTTCACACTGCTGATAAAGACATACCTGAGACTGGGTAATTTATAAAGAAAAAGAGGTTTAATGGACTCACAGTTCCATGTGGCTGGGGAAGCTCCACTATCAAGGCAGAAGGTGAAAGCCATGTCTTACATGATTGCAGACAAGAGAGAATTTGTGCAGGGAAACTCCCCTTTATAAAACCATCAGATCTCTTGAGACTTATTCACTATCACAAGAACAGCACGGGAAAGACCCATCCTCATGATTCAATTACCTCCCACCGGGTCCCTCCATGACACGTGAGAACTGTGGAAGCTACAATTCAAGATGAGATTTGCGTAGGGACACAGCTAAACCATATCACCATTAAACAATCTCCCCCCACCTTTCGCCCCCCTCCCCTAAGTCTTTGATAACCACCATTCTACTTGTTGTTTCTATAAATTTGACTAAGTGTCTCATATAGGCCAGGCATGGTGGCCCATGCCTGTAATCCCAGCACTTTGGGAGGCCAAGGTGGGAGGAATCACTTGAGGTCAGGAGTTTGAGACAAGCCTGAGCAACATAGCAAGATCCCATCTCTACAAAAATTTTAAAAATTAGATGGAAGTGGTTGGTGTTGCACACCTGTAATCTCTGCACTTCGGGAGGCCAAGATGAGAGAATTGCTTGAATCCAGGAGTTTGACACCAGCCTGGGCAAGATGGTAAGATCCCATTTCTCACCAAAAAAAAAAAAAAAAAAAAAAAAAAAACATAGATATTGGTCTCTTTCTGGGTACTCATTGACTTCCTGCTAGTAGATAGTCATAGATATGTAAATCACTGTTTGTTTATTTGTTTGTTTTTTTGCCTTGGTTGCCTGAAAGCACAGAGTTAAATGTAGTGCTTAGCTACATGTCTTCCATTTGTTTAGATTTTTTTTTTTTTTTTTTTTTTTTTGAGACGGAGTCTGGCTCTGTTGCCCAGGCTGGAGTGCAGTGGCCAGATCTCAGCTCACTGCAAGCCCCGCCTCCCGGGTTCACGCCATTCTCCTGCCTCAGCCTCCCGAGTAGCTGGGACTACAGGCGCCCGCCACCTCGCCCGGCTAATTTTTTTTGTATTTTAGTAGAGACGGGGTTTCACCGTGTTAGCCAGGATGGTCTCAATCTCCTGAACTCGTGATCCGCCCATCTCGGCCTCCCAAAGTGCTGGGATTACAGGCTTGAGCCACCGCGCCCGGCCCATTTGTTTAGATTTTTAGTATAACCCTCCTTACCTGGATTTTGTTAATTTATCCATGTTCCCGAATTTCATTTTAAGCTCACTCTAATGCTTTTTGGGGCAAAAGAGTAAAAAAAAAAGGAGGAGAAAAAATAGTCATAAAATATTTAATTTAAGAAGACGGGAAAAAAAGATGATGAGAAAATGGACACTTCCACTTTTTTTTTTTTAAGAGACAGGGTCTCACTCTGTTGCCCAGGCTTGAGTGAGGTTGTGAGATCATGGATCACTGCAGGCTCAACCTCCTGGACTGAGGAGATCCTCCCTCCTCAGTCTCTTGAGTAGCTAGGACTGCAGGCATGCACCACCATGCCCAGCTAATTTAAACATTTTTTTTTTGTAGAGACAGGGTCTTGCTCTGTTGCCTAGGCTGGTCTCAAACTCCTCCTGGCCTCAATGGATCCTCCCGCCTCGACCTCCCAAAGCATTGGGATTATAGGCACAAGCCACCATGCCCCACCTCTTACACATTTTTGGCAGAAGTTTAAAATGATATAATCTTTTTAGGATGTAATTTGAAAGTATTAAGTTTTCAAATATGAATAGTCTTTGATTCAATAGTTCTTCTAGTCATTTGTCTGACAGAAACACTTGCAAAATTGTGTAAGAAGTACAAAAGATATTTGTTGTGCATTATAAACAATAACGAAAAATAACTAATCTAAATATCCATGAATAGGGGAGAGGTTAAGTTTTGAAAAAAGCATGCAGAGGACCTGGGGCCTACAAGTAAGAGTGATCAAGTATGGAATAATATGTAGAGCTGCTGCTCTCAAGCTTTTTGGTCTCAGTACCCTCTTAATACTTTTATAAATTACTGAAAATCCCAAGGAACTTTTCTTTTTTTTTTTTTTTTAGACAGAGTCTCACTCTGTCACCAGGGTGCAGGGTGGAGTGCAGTGGCACAATCTCAGCTCACTGCAACCTCCACCTCCCAGATTTAAGCAATTCTCCTGCCTCAGCTTCCTGAGTAGCTGAAACTACAGGCATGCGCCACCACACCCACCTAATTTTTGTATTTTCAGTAGAGACAGGGTTTCACCATGTTGGCCAGGATGGTCTTGATCTCTTGACCTTGTGATCCGCCCGTCTCGGCCTCCCAAAGTGTTGGGATTACAGGTGTGAGCCACCACATCTGGCTGGAGCTTTTCGTATGTAGGCTATGTCTATCAATAGTTATTGCATTAAACTTTAAGATAATTTCAAAAAATGAGTTTATTAATTTTAAATAATGATAATAAACTCATCGCATGTTACTATAAATCATATCCTTTTTATGAAAGTTAACTATATCAAAACATCATTTAGTGAGAAGACTGGCATTGTCTCACATTTTTGCAAATATGTTTTCACATCTGGTTTAATATAAGACAGCTGCATTCTCATATCTGCTTTGGCATTAAATCTATTGCGATATGTTGTTTTGGTTGAAGTACGTGAAGGAAATCTGGTCTCACAAAGATACGTAGTTGAAAAAGCAGGATTGTTTTAATAGCCTTTCCAGATTATTATGGCTATTCTTTGATTGTTTACCAAAATTTGACAAGTGGTAGTTTCTGAAAGGTTAGTGGCAACATGGATTCTAAACCATATCAATGAGGCCGGGTGCGGTGGCTCACGCCTGTAATCCCAGCACTTTGGAAAGCCAAGGTGGGCAGATCACTTGAGGTCAGGAGTTCGAGACCAGCCCAGCCAAAATGGTGAAACCCTGTCTCTACTAAAAATACAAAAATTAGCCTGGTGTGGTGACACGTGCCTATAATCCCAGCTACTCAGGAGGCTGAGGCAGGAGAATTGCCTGAATCCAGGAGGCAGGGGTTGCAGTGAGCCAACATCACACCACTGTACTCCAGCTTGGGCAGCAGAGTGAGATTCCATCTCAAAAATAAATAAATAAAAAATTAAAAAGTCATATCAATGAACTATCTACACTCTGTTACATTAAAATCCATTGGTTTATCTGCCACAAATGATTTTATAATATTATGCATTAGTCTTTGAAAAATATTAGTTCACTAAGTTATGTAGCTCTTTCTAATATTAACATATTTTATTAACAATATCAAAAATCACATTTAATATCACCACCCATCTCATCACTAAAGTCTTTAAGTGTTGGGAAGTTGTCCAGCTCACAGTGGCAAATACAAGTCTTTGAAAATTCTAATGTTTGCTTGAATGCTTAAACTTGCCCATCGGTGATAGTCTGGATAAAAAAACATGTTACATATACACCATGGAGTACTATGCAGCCATTAAAAAATGTGGGATTATGTCATTTGCAGGGACATGGATGGAGCTGGAGGTCATTATCCTTAGAAAACTAACACAGGAACAGAAAACCAAATACTGCGTGTTCTCGCTTATAAGTGGGAGCTAAATGATGAGAACACATGGACACATAGAGGGGAATACCATACACTGGGGCCTGTAGGAGGATGGAGGGTGGCAGGAGGGAGAGGATCAGGAAAAATAACTAGTAGGTCCTTTGCTTAATACCTGGGAGACAAAATAATCTGTACAACAAACCCCTATGATATAAGTTTACCTATGTAACAAATCTACACTGGTACCCCTGAACTTAAAAGTTAAAAAGAAAAGAAAAGAAAAGAAAGCTAAAACTTCATCATTAGTAACAAACACTGTCAGTTTTCCTTGAAGTTACAGGTTCATTTCATTCATTTTTTGAGAAAATGTCTGAAAATTCCCAAATCTGAACAACCACGGTTTGTCTGTCTGTCATTATTTCGAGTGAAAATGATGTTCCCTGTGGTGGGGGACCGGGGGACAGAGAATTCAACTTGCAACTCAAACAGCTGCACAAGTGTCTTGTGAGATGGTCAGTGGACTTTGGAATGCAGCAGGGCTTAAGCATACTTCTCATCTCTTTATGCAGAATCTTAAAAAGGCAGGTATGGCAGGGTTGAAATGTAACACAATTTATTATCTTTACTTCATTAAGGACATTCTTCAGGAAACTGGAATTTCGGCTCCTCTGAGAGTATAGTAGTGAAGGACACAATACCATACACCAGGACAGTTTGGTGCCACCTCCTTGATCTAAGGCACTAGCAGTTTTTACCCACTTTTGCTTTTTGCAACATCAGTGCAAATGTCAACACTGTGGGGAAAAAAAGCAAACTTTGTCTTAGTGTTATTATAAAGATAGCTTTGGCCTTGTGGACCCCTGAAATGGTCTCAGGGATCTTCACGAATTCACAGACCTGCTAATGTAGCATATAATTCCTTTTCTGCTGAAAAAAAAGAAAAAAAGAAAAGACAGAAAGAAAGAAAACCAAAATGTTAACAGTGTCTACCTTTAGCAGTAGAAAGTGATAAAGTGATGCTTGTTATTTCATGTACCTTTCTATTTTTTGAATCCTTTACAATGAGTATGTATTTCTTAAGTAATTAAAAACACTAAAGAAAAAGATTAAATTTAAATTATAAACAACAATTACAACATACTCCGAGAATGTAAAATGCCCCTTAGTGGTACTCTCATACTGAAAATATGAAGAGATTAGATACATAAAACAAGGAGCTTAAATTATTAAAAAAACAAGACAAAACAAAAACCTCACCCAAAGAAATACCTTATTTCCCACAGGACTGGTGGAAGGAAGTGTCGCTGTGCGTAAGCAGAGGCAGCCAACACATTTAGGTGGCTGAAATTAATGACCTTGCTGATACCTTTAGATGCAGTTCAGACATAAATCTAAAACACATCCTCTCTAAAAAGCAACAGGATTAGACATGAAGAGTGACTTGACACTTCAGAAATCTCACAGTTTCCTTCCCATAGGGAAGAGAAAATCAGGCACAGGACCTGGGGCCTACAAAGCAGGTATTAACTTTCCCTTCCCTGCCTGAAGCCTCTCAGCTCTGTGCCCTCTTCCCTGCAGGCTTAGCCCAAGTCACCTCTTGCCCTTGCAAGATCCAATGCCTTTCTGATCTCCTCTCCTCTGCCTCCGGCTAAGCCTCTTGGTGCGAAAGACCCTGATATCAGTCATCTACGCCCTAGCATAAATGAGCCTCCATTACCACGCTTCCTCCCTGGTGCATTTGCTTGTTAGGCTGATCTCTGATGATGCAATACAAGGCCGGGTCCACAGGCAAGGCAGTTTAGGTGTTATTGAGCAACTGGTGGGAAAGGCTTTCCCCCAGGCTTCTTGAGTCATTCCCCATGAGTAGCTACCCCTCTTTGCTGTGACATCACACCGCAACACTGCCCCTCTCTGCTGTGGACATCAAAGAAGTTATGGTCCCTTCCCGGGCTCTGTAATAAACCAAGTGGGTTGGACTAGTGACCTCCAAGGTGGACCCTGCTCCAGGATTCTGAAACTGAATTCCTTTAATGCAGAGCAGCGGTATCTCAGGCCTTGGGAAATGGCATCTTTGTTTTCAGTTTCTGAATTAAAAGACAATTCAAAGGAAGCTCCCCACACACTCTCCCTGCAGTTTGCCCCCCTTCCCCTTCTCTTCCTCATGACCTGTGTCTCCAGGGGGAAGATCAAACAAAGAGGTTGCAGAGGGTGGTGGAATGCTGTGTTTGGTTATAGTCCCAGGCTGGATGTGATTACAAAGTTCCTGTGCCTGGGGCAACGCACAGGGGAATGTGGTGGGAGGGACGCTGAGCTCTAAGAACACGTGCTCCCCTCCTGCCGCACCCACATAGGCATGCAGGCCCCACCACGAGACTGCGTGAGGTGCTGAAGTTTGTCCCCCAAACTCCCACCCCCACCCCGTGTGTGTCCCCAACCACCTTAAGAGATCTTTTTAGGGGTATTTGCTTTTTCCATAAGGACTATTGGAAGATGGAAAAGGGTTCACAAATGACAGGAATAAATAAATGACTTTCTGTTGTGCTTGTGTCTCGATGTTCCTCTTCCTGCCTACTGTGACTTCCTCAAGGGCAGGAGTCATGGCTGGTTCCATTTCGTCCCCACTCCTTGCATCATGTCTGGCACATATTTATTGCCTCACAAAACTTTGATGAACAGATGGATAAAGAAATGAATGAAGAAACACACTTTTCCTTCAAAAAAATATTTTTAAAGGTATTAGATGATTCCCCATCAAATATGACCGTGTCACTCAGCAAGTCACCTGGTCTGCATTTTCTTCACTGTAATTCACAAAAGCCGGAGCCTGGAGGAGAGCTGGGCATGGCTCAAAAACATCAGGATAAAGATTCCATGCTGGTGCTTCTGGGTCACTAGCGATCTTGATGAAGTCACTAGTCCTCTCTAGAGCTCAGTTTCAACTCAAAAATAAGGCTAAAAATATCTGCTTTGAGTAGCCTGTAGGGAAGCTCTGAGACTCCAGGTATGCAAACATGATTTATAAACTACAAAGTATATTGCAGCCGTAAGGACTTAACACTATTGTATTATTATTACTATTATAACATTGTTGTTATCATTATTTGAGAGACAGGGTCTCACTCTGTCACCCAGGCCAGAGTGTAGTAGTGGACAATCATGACTCACTGTAGCCTCAACCTCCTGGGCTCAATCCATCCTCCCACCTCAGCCTCCTGAGTACCTGGGACTGCAGGCATGCACCACCACATCTGGCTAATTTTTTTTTTTTTTTTTTTTAAGTTTTGTAGAAATAGGGTCTCTCTATGTTGCCCAGGCTGGTCTTGAACTGCTGGCTTCAAGCAATCCTTCTGCCTCAGCCTTCCAAAGTGCTGGGATTACAGGTGTGAGCCACTGCGCCTGGCTTGTTACATTATTAATACTAGGTGAGCTAACAAAGGCCCAGAGAGGCTAAGTAATTTGTTAAGGGTCACCCAGGAGACACATAACAGACTTTGACACACAGCTCAGTTGACACTGCGCCTCCAGGTGTACTCCCCACTCAGTGCCTGACTTCCTCACCCCCTTGAAGACTCATAGCACGTAGGAGAAAGGAGCTTTATTTTGATCATCCAGCAGTGCCTTGGAGCAGGCGGGACCACGAAGTCAACAAGGCATCATGGTGCTGTTTGTAGGGAGATGGTTGTCTGTCTGGGATGAGGCCAGGCTCACACTGACTCAGACTGAACTAGACCATCCCTAAGAACCTTTCCAGGCCTGAGCAAGAGAATCTAAGACAGGGCCCCTGTCCTCCAGCAACAGAAACTCTAGTGGTTTCTTCAAGGCCTGAATATTCCCTGTGAGACTCTCTGGTGTAAAAGTCCTCAGTGTTACGGTGCACAATGGAATTTCTTCCCTTAAAGCGTCATAGAATGGAAAGAAAGTTTTTGAAAAAAGAAAACTTGGCAATAAAGTAGCCTACTTGGCACCTGTATGTAGAGAGTAACAGGATCCCTGGCTCCGTGCCCCGGTGGTCCCCTCCCTGCCCCATTAAGGCCAGGAGCCCAGGCTGGGGTTCAGAGCGTTCAGGGCCTGGCAACAAAAGCGTGTCTACCCCCACCAGCCTGTACACGGCGTTATCAACTCCTGCTGCACAGGACGTCCTGGGAAGGCTGGGGGTGGAGATGCTTTTACCACCAAAGGGACCTCACGTGGATCAGTCACCACTGTGGGCTCCTATCCAGGAGTTAAGGAAGGGCGTCCTGAGGTTCTTGCTGGGCCAGGGGAGAGGCAGGAGCACCTGTAGGCAGACACTTCGGGTCAGGATGAGGTTACAAGAGCAAGCGACCGGGCAGCAGATTTGACCAGGTCCAGATGGTCAGGCCCATCCACAGCCCCTTTGCCATTGCTTCTCTGTAATTTGCCACTGTCTGCAGGACGCTTGATTGGATGTTGTGGGAGGTGGAGCAGCTGCCATTCCTATTTGTAAAGACACTAGGAACATGGTTCAGGACCCAATGGTGACCTCCTGGAGTCTGTGGCTTGCTGGGGTTGGTGGTTTCCCTCCCACTCTACCCCCTCCTTCCCTCTTATCTATACCATGAGTAGGAGGAGAGCGGGCTTCAAATCCAGCTCTGTTTACCCTCAGAGCCCACGATCTTAATTCCCACAGTACAGAGTTGTTAGGGAAATCATCTTCAGGCCCTTCCTCCTCTCTGTGCTCCTCTCCAGCACCCCTAGCCCCAGGTGGTCAGGACCCTCTTGGTGAGGAGAGGCCTCTCCATTAGGAGGAGGGACGCAGACAATAAACCCGTTCGGACTAGAGTCTTGTGGATCTGATTTATTCTGTATTCAGGTCAGGAGAGCAATCTCAAAAGGGGACCTGGAACAAGAATGATGTCTACAATAAATGGCCTAAATACCTGTGTGACTGTGGATGAGTTACTCAGCCTCACTGGGCCCTGGGATCGTTGTGTTAGTCAATGCAGGCTGCTATCGCAAAGCACAATAAGCTGTGTGGCTTACCAACAACAGGGATTTATTTCTCACAGTTCTGGAGACCAGAAGTCTGAAATCAGGGTACTAGCATGGTTGGGTTCTGGTGAGCGCTCTCTTCGGGGTTGCAGACTGCCAACCTCTGATATCCATACGTGGCAGAAAGAGACCCAGAGAGCTCTTTGGAGGTCCGTTTTATAAGGGAACTAATCCCATTCTTGAGGGCTTTGCCCTCATGACCTAATCATCTCCCAAAGGCCCCACCTCCTAATATCATCGCATTGGGGGTTAAGATTTCTACACATAAATTTTGGGGAGATGCAAGCTTTCAGTTCGTAACAATCATCATCCATACCATGATATTATAATACCATCTTTGGCTTGGGGTTAAAATGATGAAACATTACAAATACCTGGCACATAATAGAAATCCATATATTTGGAATCTCACACATGCCAAAAGAGAGATCAGGTTTTCTTTTCTTTTCTTTTTTTTTTTTTTTTTTTTTTTTGAGACGGAGTCTCGCTCTGTCACCCAGGCTGGAGTGCAGTGGCGCGATCTCAGCTCACTGCAAGCTCCGCCTCCCAGGTTCACGCCATTCTCCTGCCTCAGCCTCCCGAGTAGCTGGGACTACAGGCACCCACCACCACGCCCGGCTAATTTTTTTTTTTTAATAGAGACAGGGTTTCACTGTGTTAGCCAGGATGGTCTCGATCTCCTGACTGCGTGATCCACCTGCCTCGGCCTCCCAAAGTGCTGAGATTACAGGCGTGAGCCACTGCGCTCGGCGAGATCAGGTTTTCTTTACTGACTTCCTTCTCCTCCATCGTGAGAACCACCTCCCTGATTTTAAGCTTCTTGCATTTGCCCACAGAGACAGGGGATGTCTTTCCTTGGTGAATGATTTTTAACAAGGTTGTACATGAGAGCAGCAGTAACTAGGGTCTGTGAAGAAGATACCAAAGCTAACAGGACTGAGAGGCCCCACTTGTAGTCTGACCCTAAAAGGAATCTGAGGGCAGACAGAGTAGGGACCTAGATTAGAACAGTCTGTGGTTTAGTTAAAGCTCCCAATACCATGGGTCTGTGTTTCTCTAAATTTCCACCAAAGAACCCTTTATAGTTGCAGAGCAAATGTGTACTGCCAAGAGGTCTAGATACGTATATGGAATTGACTTTCTGCCAGATGGAAATTTCTTAGAACATGCTTGTGTTCTCATAAAAATCCCCACAGATTCTTGTATTCTATGCCAAAATATATACATACTCAATTTTAAATTTAAAAAAAAAAACCGTGTCTCCCCACCTGCCATAAAACCTTCCAATTGGCACCTCCAGAAAACGTAGTGTGTTCAGCCTGTGGCTTCATGCTCTGCCTGTACTCAGCTCTGGATCCCTCCCGTGGGTGTGCACCTCCCAGTCTGATAGCATGGCTCAGGAATGTGGGATATGAACCTGGCTGACGCTGATATCTCTCTTAGTCCCTAACACCCAACCTGCCCTGCTCATCCCCTGCCCACTCCATATCCACAGCATACATAAAACACCACGAAACACACACAGCACACCTGAAAAGCATGAGCTTTTTAGGGAGGTGATAGGTCTTCAAAGGCCTAGGTGGTATGGATGCTATATTAGTCAGGGGTCTTAGGTAGTAAGCAACAGAAATCAATTCTGGGTAACTTACTCCAAAAGTTCTTAATTAGAAGATGTGAGGCAACAGAAAGCTGAAGGAAAAGCTGAAGCCCCATGCTTCAGAAGGACAGGCAGGAGGGCAGTTTGAGGAATCTGGAAAGCAGGAACCAAAGGTCTGTTGCCTTAGACTGCCAGAACAAGGATGACTTGGCCCCAAACATTTTCTGTTTTTGTATCAGTCCCTCAAAAATCAAGTTCCTAGAAGACAGCATCCAATTGACCTAACAGGTCACATGGCCCATTTCCTGGCGCAGGGCAGTGGGGTCCCTTGAATGGCAACCCCACCAAGGCTGTATTAAATGCAAGAGAGGTCAATCACTAAAGCAAAATTGTAGTGCTGTCATCAGAAAAGTGGCCATTGAGTGCTGAGCAACAGCAGTTCATGCCTATCCACTATGGATCCCATGACTTGTGTCCAAAGCCAGCCTCGCTCTCCCCAAGGGACTCACAGGTCATCTCTAGGGAGAATGTGCCATCACCAGATCACCAGCATCACCAGCTGCTACTGCCTGTTCCTTCCTCAGGACACAGGCCTCTCACCCCAACCAAGAAGGTCCACTGTGAAGTTCAAAAGCCCAAGGGGAGAAAGCCTACCTGGAGACACCCTGGTCCTCTGTTGACAAAAAAAGTCAAACTCTGTAAAGTATTTTTAGAGATTTATTCTGAGCCAAATATGAGTGACCATGGCCCGTGACACAACCCTCAGGAGGTCCTGAGAATATGTGCCCAAGGTGTTCAGGGTAGAGCTTGGTTTTATATATTTTAGGGAGATACGAAATATCAATCAAATACATTTAAGAAATACGTTGGTTTGGTTCAGAAAGGAGGGACAACTCAAGGTGGGGGCTTACAAGCTATAGGTAAACGTAAACATTTTCTGGTTGACAACTGGTTGAGTTTATCTGAAGATCTGGGATCAATAGAAAGGAAATGTTCAGGTTAACATAAAGGACTGTGGAAACCAAGTTTTATTGTATAGAAGAAGCTCTCAGATAGCAGACTTCAGAGAGAGCAGGTTGTAAAATGTTTCTTATCGGACCTAAAAGGGTGTCTGGTTCTAGCTGATTATCTCCTGGATCTGGAAAGAAAACAAAGGGGAAAGGGGATTCTCTATAGAATGTGGATTTTTCCCACAAGAGACTTTGCAGGACAATTTCAAGACATGGCAAGGAAATATATTTTGGGGTTAACTCTTTGGATTTTCTTTCTTGTTATACGAGAGTCAGATTGGAAAGTAAGTCATGATATACAGGGTTAAATAAAACCCATCTGGTAAGAATTTATGGTTTAGAGGACATGATTCCCCAGACCCCTTAGATAGCAATGTGGGCAAGATCACAAATCAGAGCTTAGTCCTCACCTCTGTGGGATAACCCAGAGTCAGAATCAGAACCGTTCAGGAGAACAGGAGGGGGCGTGGTCACAAAGGGTTCCCATAGGCAGCCTGACCACTTTCACAATGTTGCCACAAGCAGGTGCCAGGCCTAGAGGTCTTTACTATAGAAAGTCCTGAAAGCCAAAATTGACAAATGGGATCTAACTAAACTAAAGAACTTCTGCACAGCAAAAGAAACTACCCACAGTGAATAGGCAACCTACAGAATGGAAGAAAATTTTTACAATCTACCCATCTGACAAAGGGCTAATATCCAGAATCTACAAAGAACTGAAACAAACTTACAAGAAAAAATCAAACAACCCCATCAAAAAGTGGGCAAAGGATATGAACAGACACTTCTCAAAAGAAGACATTTATGTAGCCAACAGACACATGCTCATCATCACTGGCCATCAGATAAATGCAAATCAAAACCACAATGAGATACCATCTTACACCAGTTAGAATGGCAATCATTAAAAAGTCAGGAAACAACAGGTGCTGGAGAAGATGTGGAGAAACAGGAACACTTTTACACTTTGGTGGGACTGTAAACTAATTCAACCATTGTGGAAGACAGTGTGGCGATTCCTCAAGGATCTAGAACTAGAAATACCATTTGACCCAGCCATTCCATTACTGGGTATATACCCAAAGGATTATAAATCATGCTGCTATAAAGACACATGCACATGTATGTTTATTGCGGCACTATTCACAATAGCAAAGACTTGGAACCAACCCGAATGTCCATCAATGATAGATTGGATTAAGAAAATGTGGCACATATACATCATGGAATACTATGTAGCCATAAAAAAAGATGAGTTCATGTCCTTTGTAGGGACATGGATAAAGCTGGAAACCATCATTCTCAGCAAACTATCGCAAGGACAGAAAACCAAACACCTCATGTTCTCACTCATAGGCGGGAACTGAACAATGAGAACATTTGGACACAGGGTGGGGAACATCACACACCGGGACCTGTCATGGGGTGGGAGGAGGGGGGAGGGATAGCATTAGGAGATATACCTAATGTAAATGATGAGTTAATGGGTGCAGCACACCAACATGGCATATGTATACATATGTAACAAACCTGCACGTTGTGCACATGTACCCTAGAACTCAAAGTATGAAAAAAAAATAAAAAGAAAGAAAGAAAAGAAAGTTCCGAGCCAGGCCTGGTTTGTCAGCCAGAGTCTTCCATCTGTAACGTCAAAATGCAGAAGCAAACAGACAAAACTTCCACAACTGGCTGGGCATGGTGGTTCATGATTGTAATCCCAGCACTTTGGGAGGCTGAGGCAGGTGGATCACGTGAGGTCAGGAGTTCGAGACCAGCCTGGCCAACATGGTGAAACCCCTCTACTAAAAATACAAAAGTTATCCAGGCGTGGTGGCACACACTGTAATCCCACCCAACTACTCGGGAGGCTGAGCCAGAACCCAGGGGACAGCGGTTGCAGTGAGCCGAGGTCGTGCCACTACACTCCAGCCTGGGTGACAGAGAGACTCCATCTCAAAAAAAAAAAAAAAATCCTAAAAAACAAAAAACCTCCACAACAGCAACAGCTAGACGTTTGATACACAAATCACACTTGCTATGAAACCTTCAAGTAATGCAGAAATATATAAAGGACTAAAGCCTGCAAAATGGCTCTCTTCTGTTTTCCCAAATCTCCCAAATGTGTGGCCCATTTTATAGAATCTCCAGGTGCCTGCTTCCCCCTTCTCAGCTGACAGCAAGAGGAGTCTCTAGAGAGGAAGAAAAGAGGAGACAGGGCAGGGAAATTCCAGCTGCTGTTTCAGGCCTGAAACTAGAACTGGGAAGAAAGCAGGGGCCGTCTCTGACACTGGCTTTATACGCAGCAGTTAGACCGTGGGTACACTAGCAAAATGAGGAACTAGCGAAAAGGAAGGAACGGCAGGAAAGAGAGAGAGAAAATTCAAGCTCCCCATTTTACTCCCTCCCCAGAGGTAACAACTGTTACCAACCTTTCCCTATGCATTTACTTGTATATGGCTGATAAGCAGATGAGAAATTAACCCAGTATTATTCTCCTATAGACAGTTTACGAAAAGACGAGACACACATTTGGCTCCTCTGTCTCTTAAGGAGGCAGGTTGTTCCCGGTCTCCAGGAGGACTGGGCCTTCCCCAACACCTCCTCCATTAGAAAGGGTTTTCCGTGAGCAGGAGCTTTGATTACTTTCTTGTTGTCTCTCCAACACTGAGAACGGAGCTTGGTATATGGTCATCATTCAATATATATTTTTGAATGAATGAAATCTTTTCCCTCTCCTCAGCTAAGATTCCTATGACCAACACTCTCTCCTTCTAATTTGATCAAGTTTGAGTGGATTACAGTTCTTTTCCAATCAATGATCCCACAGTCTTGGTTGTTCACTCTGAGATAGGGGACCCGGCCGGGCGCAGTGGCTCAAGCCTGTAATCCCAGCACTTTGGGAGGCCGAGACGGGCGGATCACGAGGTCAGGAGATCGAGACCATCCTGGCTAGCACGGTGAAACCCCGTCTCTACTAAAAAATACAAAAAACTAGCCGGGCGAGGTGGCGGGCGCCTGTAGTCCCAGCTACTCGGGAGGCTGAGGCAGGAGAATGGCGTAAACCCGGGAGGCGGAGCTTGCAGTGAGCTGAGATCCGGCCACTGCACTCCCGCCTGGGCGACAGAGCGAGACTCCGTCTCAAAAAAACAACAACAACAAAAAAAACAAAAAACAAAAAAAAGAGATAGGGGACCCATTTTGGAGCTGGCAAAGCAGGACTATGTTAGTTTTGGAGTCAGAGGACCTACTTTTGTGCTGCCCACTAGCTGCAGGACCCTAAAGAGGTAGAGTGGATGCTGGGGCACATCACCCCAGATCCGCTCTACCAGGCCTGAAGCAGTCATTCGCCCCAGCAGCTGGAAGTATCAAAGGCTGACAGTGGTAGGCAGAGTGTCCCAGGGGAACTGCCCTTGGCTGAAGAGGACCTTCTCTCTCAAGGTGATGTCCTCTTCCTGGGGCAGCCCAAGGACTGCCTCTGTGCCGGAATATCAAGGCTCCGCCCCCTCCTGCCAACAGGGGACACCTGTGCAGAGCACTCCAGAGGTATAGTGACGGCATCACAGCCCAGCCTCTCCCTCTGCCCGGCCCTGCCTTCTCCACTCCCCCTCAGGGTGTCAATCCTGGGAACACTTCCCAATACTCTTCCTGCATGCCAATCTGTCTCGGAATCTGCCTCCCAGGGAGCCCAAGATGCAACAAGAGGCCACTTAATCTCTCTGTTCCCAGCCTCCTTATCTATACAACATACGTATTAAAGAACATGGGCTTTCCAGTCAGATAGATCTAGATTTTAATCTTAGATCCACCACTTGCCAGGACTGTGTTTTTGGGCAATTTATTTAACCTCTCAGAGACTTAGTTTCTCATCTGTAAAATGGGGTAGACACTGCCAGTGCCCTGCATCACATCCCCTCAGCCTCCCTGTGGTATCAGCTGCAGCTGTGGAGGACAGTTTCATGCCATCCTTGTACTGATGTACAAATGTGATGGCTCACCATTTGTTCTTTAATCATTTTATTTTTTCAATAGCAAGATTTATTGTGGAGAGCAAAAGAACAAAGCTTCCACAGCATGGAAGGGGACCCGAGCGGGTTGTCCTGTTCTTTACGTTCTTTACCTCAGAGCTCCAGCGCTCCTTTACCTTTATCCCCAGACCACTAGACCTTTATGCATTTCAGTGATATGTCTGGGCCCTGAATCTGGGTAGGAGTTGTTTCCCACCTTCTGGAGTGAACGTGTCAGGCCACGGTCTTTAATGTACTTGTCATTTCTTGCTCATTTGGTCTCATTAGCGTGATGTTATTGATATGTTGGACTAATGAGATATTCCATGAAAAATCCAGATGGGCCAGATCCTTTTGGACATTATGATAAAGGCAGCAAAGTTAACATGGCCCTGAGGCAACATGCAAATGTATACAATTGTCTGTTCCATGTGAATGTGAGCTACTTCTGATTCTCCTTTCTGATAGGGATAGAAAAGAAGGCAATAAGGACATGATTGGTCATGTACCTTGTTTGAAGCGTGTATTCATCTGCTCCAGGAAGATGCCATATGTAGCACAACAACCACAAGTAGGGATACTACCTGGTTAAGTTTGTGGGAGTGTACTCTCAGTCTCCATGATTATGCAATTTTTGTAGGGACCAGATTGGTGAATTAAATGGGGATACAACAAAAACCACCATCCCTGTATTTCCTTAATGTTTGAAGGTGGAACTACTTCCTGCCATTCCTCCTGGAATAATAAACAATCTTGTATTTGATTTACTATTTTGGCAAAGGAGAGGCAGCACTTTTAGAGACTCAAGGAACCAATGCTAGGGTTCTACCAACTACCATGTATGTCCATTCCAAAGCATTCAGGAATCAGGGATTTGACCACAGTGGGTTGGTAGACCCGCCCAATGGACTCACTGTGAACTGGAACAGGATCAGGGCTTCATTGTCACCTGGAATCCATACTCCCTCATTCTGATGGGAGGGAGGGATATAAAAGCACTTTGGGTCACTAGCTATCAGTGTCGAGTTAGATTTCATGGCTAATAGTCCTTCAAAGCCCTCAGAATTCCCCCTTTCTCATGGTAATACACAGCAAATGACCATAGATTCTTTCAAGAAAGGTCTGGGGCATTACTACTGAACACATTTGCCATGATATTACATGATCCTTCCTCACAGGGACCTAGCCTCTCTTTTAATCAATGGCTCAGGTCCAAAAACAGGATAAGAAATCATGATGTATTACTGGGGGTGGCTGCCTTCAGCCCCCTGATCATCCATCCTTGATTTCTTTTGACTGTCTAAATTAAGCAATGCACTGTTGGCCACCCCTCTATCTTGCTTCTAGGAACACTGTGTTCTATTAGCCATCTCCATAGTGCTCTGTGGGTCAGGATCCAATTTTGCTGTTCATTGCAATTGCACTCACCTTGGTTTAAAGGTCAAGCACCACCACCTGACCTCTGTTATTTTAGGATTCTAACATATCCATGGGCATCAGGGAGCCCAGTTCTGTAACAGCACCTCCTACTGTCAGTGAAGCTGGTGCCACCTCCAGTCCCCACAGACACATTCCTTATTGCTTCAGTAAATACAGTGTTCTCCAGGGCCTCCCACAGAACAGAGTTGGCTGATGGGATTTCTGGCTTGGGGCACTGCAAACACTCTAGCAGGCCCACTTGTCTGAGACTTTTTTTCTTTTCTTTTCTTTTCTTTTTTAAGATAGAATCTCTCTCTGTTGCCCAGACTGGAGTGCAGTGGCAAAATATTGGCCCAGGTTCAGGTGATTCTCATGCCTCAGACTCCTGAGTAGCTGGGGTTATAGGTACAGGCCACCCCACCTGGCTTATTTATTTATTTATTTATTTATTTTGTATTTTTTAGTAGAGACAGGGTTTTGCCATGTTGGCCAGGCTGGTCTCCAACTCCTGTCCTCAAGTGATCCGCCCACCTCAGCCTCCCAAAGTGCTGGGATTACATGCATGAGCCACCATGCCCGGACTACTTCTCCAAGACTTGAACTTCTCCTTCATCATCTGCAACAGCAGTTCTAATATTTCTACTTCACTTAGTGTGAACCATTGCTTTTCCTAAGCTTCTAAAATCCATCTTTGAAGTGTGTTCACTAGCTTATCCTGAGTTGCCGAAGTGTTAAATTCTGTATCATGGAGAGTACTCCCATATTAATACCTGCTCGTATCCACCTTTACCTTCCTCCCCTGTTGATCCAGCCTACTTAGGACCCAGTTCTGTGCTGTGCTTGCTTAAATGTATTAGCCGGATCCCATGGCTTCTGCAGCATATAGTGCCTCTCCTAACCTTAGCACGCTCAGCACAGCTGGGATTTGACTTTTGTTGTTTATTAGACTGCCAGGAAGGAAGTGAAGTTAGGTTCTGAGGAGGACAAGCATCCTCATGTATGGCACCTGTCTCACTGGAAACCTTGTATGATCTTTGATAGGGTTTGGCTCTGTGTCCCCACCCAAATCTCATGTTGAATTGTAATCCACAGTGTTAGGGGAGGAGCCTGATGGGAGGTGATTGGATCATGGGGGCAGATTTCCCCTTACTGTTTTCATGCTAGTGAGTGAGTTCTCATGAGATCTAGTTGACAGTGTGTAGCACCTCCCCCATCTTTTTCTTCCTCCTGCTCCAGTCACATAGGACGTGCCAGCTTCCTCTTTACCTTCTGCCATGATTGTAAGTTTCCTGAGGCCTTTCAGACCTGTATAGCCTGTGGAACTGTGAGCCAATTAAACCTCTTTTCTTTGTAAATTACCCAGTCTTGGGTGGTTCTTTATAGCAGTGTGAGAACAGACTAATGCAATCTTCAAACAAGGGACACCACTGTTTGCCAACAAGAAGTGTATCACTTCTGCAAACCCAGTGGGTTCAGAAGGACCTGAGAATTCAAGGTGCTTGACTGCATCTACTCATATATCCCCAACCCAAATCTCAGGTTCCCACTATTAGGGCTCTGACCCTGGCATTGGAGGCCTGTCAGGGCTAAAAAATCATACCTTCCCCAAAGCTCTGCTATTTTTACCATTAAATCCTATGCCTGATCCTCCTTTTGTAGGAGGGATTTCCTTAACAGTTGCCCAGGAGGCCATCTGGCTTTCACATTTTACCTTGGTGATTATTCACTCTGAGACTATCATGAAGTCTCTTTAGCAAGTAAATAGACTCAGCAACAGTCATTCATTTCCATAGTCCTTATAGTCACTATGGCCCCCAGTTGCCAGAGATACTACACCAATGAGTGTGATCCCTTCCACCCATATACCATATGTAAAGGAGAAAAGATTTATCTTCCTACTCATTGCTAGGTTCTTGGCTGAGACTCTGTAACAAAAGACAGGTTCAGCTGGGCGCGGTGGCTCACGCCTGTAATCCCAGCACTTTGGGAGGCCAAGGCGGGCAGATCATGAGGTCAGGAGATCGAGACCATCCTGGCTAACACAGTGAAACCCGTATCTACTAAAAAATGCAAAAAAGCTGGGTATAGTGGCGGGTGTCTGTAGTCCCAGTTAATCGGGAGGCTGAGGCAGGAGAATGGTGTGAACCGGGGAGGAAGAGCTTGCAGTGAGCCAAGATCACACCACTGCACTCCAGCCTGGGTGACAGAGTGAGACTCCATCTCAAAAAAAGACAGGTTAACAAGAGAAAAGCATACATATGTATTTAATATTGGTTTTACATGACACAGGAGGCTTCAGAAATGAAGGCTCAAAGAAACAGGGAAACCTGTGTATCCTTATACTTGGCTTTGATGAAGAACGAACAGTCCTGCAGAAGTCTAACTAGACAAAGGGGTGATGATCTAATAGTAATAAACTGTAGAGGGGGATCTTCACAAGGCTTCTTTGTTTAGATTCTTGTCATTCTTGTGTGACATTCCCTCAAGGTATAGGGCAGGACATCTGTCACCTGAGGGTTTTCAGGAGAGAAGGGTGGAAGAAGGTCAGATTGTGACCTTCCTAAGTTTTATGGCCTGCTTCAGGGAAGAAGGGAGAGGGGAAGGTGACAGTAGCCTTCCTGTTTCTAACGTTTTCCCAATTCCTAAGATGTTATTTTTTGAAGTCGAATTTTCTGTACCCTATCACACCCCAGTTCACCAGAAATGCAAGTTTTAGCCATCATGCAGTTACAGCATGTCAGGGACTATCCTTACCTCTCCTACACCAGTTCACAGAGACCTAACTAGCACGTGATCCCTCTCTAAACGCCCACTTTAGAGTCTGCCACCTTGAACCCCTCTGACACCAACTGTCCTAAGTTTGGGTTTCCTGGAAGCAGACTCTGAGATGGAGGTGGTTTCTGTCCGCAGAAGGTTTCTTAGATAGTAATTTTGGGACACATATCTGAAAGTAAGTGAGAGGGCAGGATTGAGAAGAGGGAGATGACCCCCAATGTGTTTGCAACCAGGAAGAGTCAATCCTACAGGGAGCTCTGAGCTACATGGCCCTTCAGAGGGTCCCAAATGGAGGCAAGAGGCCCAGTCTTCACATCCTCACATCAGCCAGTCACGGCCTAATGACTACCCCCAGGGTCTGGGCATCACCTTAGTGAAAGCAATGACTTGTGGCCAAGGGCAATTCCCAGTGAGGGAAGTAGCCAATATTCCCCGCAGCTGGGAATGAGTGTGGGGGCTCTGAAGAGGAACCTGAAAGGAACATTTCTATATCCACTAGAATATGCACCTCATCACGTTCTCCTGAGAACTGACGGAGATAAAATGTGTGAAGAGAGCTTAACAATATGCCAGGTACATGATTTTTTTTTAAAGTTCTTACATGCTGTGGCTTGAACGTGTCCCTCAAAGTTCATGTGTTGAAAACTTGGTCCCCAGTGCAGCAGTTTTGAGAGGTTAGAGCTTTAGGAGGTGATTAGTGGCCAGGCATGAAGGCTCATGTCTATAATTCCAGCACTTTGGGAGGCCAAGGTGGGAGGACTGCTTGAGCCCGGGAGTTCAAGACCAGCCTGGGCAACATATGGAGACCCTGTATCTACAAAAGATAATTTAAAAAACAGCTGTGTGTGGTGGTGCATGCCTGAAGTCCCAGCTACTAAGGAGGCTGAGGTAGGAGGATCACTTGAGCCTGGGAGGTCAAGGCTGCAGAGAGCTATGACTGTGCCACTGCACTTCAGTCTGGGCAACAGAGTGTGTCATGCCTCTAGGGAGAAAAAAAAAAAAAAAAGAGGTAATATGTCACGTGGGGTCAGCCCTCATGAATGGATTAATGCTGCTATTGAAGGAGTGGGTTCATGATCTCAGGAGTTGGTTTTTGATAAAAGGAATGAATTTGTCCTCCTTCCCCTCTTGCTTTCTCAGGCTCTTTTGCCCTTCCACTTCTGCCACAGATTGACACAGAATGAAGGCACTTGCCAAATGTGAGCCCCTTGATCTTAGACTTCCCAGCCTCTAGAACTGTAAGAAATACATTTCTTTTTAAAATAAATTACCCAGTCTATGGTACTCTGTTATAGCAACACAAAATGGACTAAGACACTATTATTGTTATTTATAATAGTTATGATTTATGTAATATGAGAATAAACCATACAAAGTTGTTTACATTAACAGTGTTTGACTTATTAATATGGCAATTTCATATAGTTTAACCTTGTAATTAATAAGAACAATTAACAATCTGATGCCTGTTCTATATATAAGATTATTCTGAGGATCAACTAGAAATGGATATATGGGAAACTATTTTGTAAAGTGAAAAATTCTATTAAAATGTTGAGGCCAGGCATGGTGGCTCACACTTGTAATCACAGTACTTTGGGAGGCAGAGGCAGGAGGATCACTTAAGCCCATGAGTTCAAGACCAGTTTAGGCAACATAATAAGATCCCATTTGCACAAAAAACACACAAATTAGCCAGGCATGATGGGGCACATCCGTAGTCCCAGCTACTCAGGAGGCTGAGGTGAAAGGATCACTTTAGCCTTGGAGTTCAATGATTATGTGAGCTGCAATGTTCCACTGTACTACAGCCTGGGTGACAGAGCAAGACCCTGTCTCAAAAAACAAACAAAAAACCTCACACGTTAACATACTAGATTATTGCTGTTATCTATTTTTACTACCACAACATTTAATAGAACAGCTATGTTCAGGCCTCCCCAGCCAATGAAAATAAACTGCCTTATCTCCATTTAATGCTCAAATTACAATTTCCTTTGAACCCTACTGGCCCACATAGGAACTCAGTCCCTGCAGAGGATCCCTAGCGATTCTGGAGAGCCCCCAGGTGCTAGGTTTCCACTTGCCCCAGAGCTTGCCCTTATGTTCTCCCTGTCCTGCTTCCTCAGTAGTCTGCACACCTGCTGTGATTTCCCGCCCTGCTGAGCATGGCTGTCCCCACACCGAGCCCAGCACTCTGAGTGGGAAATTGTTTTGTAAAGTGAAAAGTTCTATTAAAATGTTGAGGCCAGGTATGGTGACCACTCAGCCCCAAGCATGGCCGGGGCCTTCCCCTCAGTGCATGACACTCAACAGAACCCAGATGCAGTGTCTAGCAGGAGCTGACTGTCTGGACGGAAGGAGGAGAGAAACAAAGAACAAAAGGGACTAAGATGGCGTATTTCCGGGTTCTTCATCACCAACTTTCCCGCGCCCGGGGAAAGACACAGGTCAACTGCGCAGACGCAACCTGACGTCGGACCCAGGAAACCGAAACCTACCTGGCCGCGCCTACCACACGGCCCCCCGACCCGCCCATGTCCGGCCTACTGCCCTCCCACTTGCAGGCCCAAGACGTAAAGCCGCTCCGGGCACACACGCGGCGCGAACTTCCTCGGCCCCTCCTCATATGCGGACACAGGAACTTCGCCCGAGAACGCCAGAGCGACTTCCTCGGCCTCCACCGCCGGAGACCGGTGACCTTCGCTCTTTCTTCTTTCACATTGGCTAGCTAATAAAGTTTCTTTTTACCTTGCCTGCTTGCCTTTTCTCTGGCTCCTGCTCTGGTGGTCGCACAAAACAAATCACTGACTAAATGTGGACACCATGGAAAAAGAATAAAATGTAAAGACATGCTCAACACGGTGACCAATGTGGATTTTCTCAGAGTCTATAGAGCCCAGGCTGGTGCCCAGATAACCTTACAGGGCTACCTAGCTGTCCAGCCCCAGCTTATCCCCCATCAGCAGAGTCCAGCCCAGCCCTTTGTCTCGGGTTGCTCGGAACATGTCTTCCCTTGTAGGGCAGACCCAACTTTGTTGAGAGAGAGAGAACACACTTCTTTCTCACCCCAAAGGTCCACATCTTGAGTTCTCAATTTCTACCCAGGACAAACTTCCTCTCAAGAGGACTGGCATGGGAACATTTCTTCAGTGGAATCTACCCTACTCCTTGTTTGGGTGAGGGAGAAAGGACAAGATGGAGGAAGGTGAACAAGAAGGCACAATCCATGTTGCTTCCGGGTTCTTCCTCACCAACTTTCCCGCCGGGGAAAATGCAGCCGCGGGGGAAAATGCAGCCCGCGCCCCGGAAGATGCAAATCAACTGAGCATGTGCCAGGTGACCTCAGTCTGATCGAAACTTACCCGGCAACGCCTATGGAGACGGCCCTATCACGCCCTTATCCCGCCCACTGCCCTCCCCCTTCCAGTACCAATGCATAAAAGTCCGCTGCCAGCAGGAGCTGGAGTAACTTCTTCAGCTCCCACATTCGTGGACTGGAGAACCTCACCTGAGAGCCCGGCGCGACTTCCCTGGCCCTTTCCCGCGGACCAGTGACCCTCGCCCGAGAGTGCGTGCATATTTGCAAATAAAAGGGCTGCCACTTTCTTCGCTCGTTTTGGCCTTTATTGATATTTAGTCTTTGTGTCTATTAATAGTAGTAATAGAGAGACAAAACATTCCTCAGGCTTGGACTTGCTCTTTGTCAACAGCAGGACAATCACATAAATACAGAATGGCTCAAGTTCAGTCCAGGATATTGTGGATATATAATGTTGTCCAGCCCAGCCTGGTCCAGGCCCTTTTCACAGTTTCTCTTCCAACTGACAACTATGTCTGAAAGTACTCTCTGCAGTACTCTGGAATTCCAAAAATCTTCCAAAACATTTGTCCAAAGCACCCGCCATTCCATAAGAAGCAGCAACAATTTGCTGCCTGGGGCACTCCTGAATTAAGGCAGAACTGAGAAACCTTTCTCTACCCTCCACTTACTCTAAAGAGCACAGTATTAGCGGAGGGCCTGTTGCATGCACCATAGGCAATGACTCCCCTGCCCCCATGAGCCTCCCAGCCAGTGGAGGTCAAAGACATGAAGTCATGAACCTAGCAGGAGAGCCCTGGTTGAAGGGACGAGGGCCCTTCATATGATGGGAGGCTACTACAAGACCAGGATGCTTTTTATGTACTGCTAGAGAATTAGTCAACAGCTTCTGAAAAGCACCTGGTGACCTCCGCCGCCTGGTATTCAGGCCCTGTGTAGACCTCTCCTTGTGTGTGTGTGCACACATCTGTGTAATGGTTAGGAGTATGGGGTGGGGGACCTGGACCTAATGCTGCTGAGAACTAGAATGTAACAAAAGTGAGTGGGGCGCAGTGGCTCATGCCTGTAATCGTAGCACTTTGGGAGGCTGAGGAGGGCAGATTGCTTGAGCCCAGGAGTTCAAGATCAGCCTGGGCAACATGGAGAAACACCATCCCTACAAAAAATACAACAATTAGCCAGGTGTAATGGTATGCACCTGTGGTCCCACTTACCCAGCTACTTGGGGTCTGAGGCAGGAGGATCACTTGAACCCGAGAGGTGGAGGTTGCAGTGAGCTGTGATAGCACCTCTGCACTCCAGCCTGGGTGACAGAGTGAGACCTCATCTCAAAAAAGAATACAAAAGTGATAGGCTATCTCTTCCGAGAGGAGGTTATGAAAGCCAGGGACATCCACCTTGGCTTGCATGCTCTGTTTCCCCATCAGCGTGTAGGAGAGGCCCATGAGGCAAGGACCTGAGAGGAGCCTGCTCAGTCCAACAACTCCCCAGAACCTGAATTCTGCCCCAGCAACCTCGGGGGTGAGGTTGGAAGCCCATCTCAGTGCAACAGCTGCAGAAAGTCCTGGTGTCCCAGACCAGGAGAGAGGCCTTTGCTAGTCATCACTCTCAGCTGATAAGATGCTGAAACGTGATGGTCAAAATGTTCTGGTTTTGGACCAGGTAGCCTAGCTACCATTCCTCCTTCTGCCCTGAAATGAATGAAACCTTGACCTTGTCACTTTCTCCCTCTGCACTCATCTGCATTTGTGAAATAATGGGGTGGGTGGGAAGTAGGGAGTGGTTTGGATTGGAGGAGGTGATCGCCGCAGCCCTCGACTCACTGTGTGTTTTTTGGAGCTTTGCTCCCCCGTGCTGGGCCTCAGTTTCCCCAACTATAACATGAGAGTTGGTGATGGGGGTGGGGAGGTGGAGAATATATGAGACAATCTCTAGGAGAATGTTCGAGTTCCAAAAATCATGGAGCCATCATGTCAGAGGTAGGAGGCTGCCTCCCTTCTCAACAGGAGTGACATCTTTCCCTGTAACTTTTTGGCCAAGCCCTTCCCGGCCTCTTTAATGAGAGGATGGTGGACTTTCTTACCTGGGATTCCTGACTTGAGTTGATCTTGCACAAAACAAATGAACCAGAGACAGAAACCATCTGTGGCGTGATGGAGGCGCTGCCAGAAGCCCCTTAACAGCGTGCCTCTCATCGAGATCCAAGCCCCTACCCCCAGCCCTCTCAGCAGCCCCTCACCCCTCAGATTCTATTAAATGTTACATTCCCCATCATGCACTTGGGCCTACCGCTTGGAGGTTACTAGCTGTTCTTAAGAGTTCTTTATACAACTCCACTTGGGCTCCCAGCCACGGAATTCTTCCTGCTCATGCATTACTTAGATTAGCTAAGGATGTTGGCATTTAGAGCCAAACTCCAGCACTTATCTCTGAAGGCGGCCTCATGCCTGCCATGGCTGTTATTTTAATGCAGTGCTCCTCTGCAGAGATTGTTCTCAGTCATGTGGGGTATTCTATAGGCTCTCTCTGTGTCTATAATTCTGCGTGTTTTTACAATTAGTTGGCTAGGAATACATTCCACCATGGGCCTCTTGTATGTCGATCTGTCCAAGAGACGAGGCAGCAGACTGTGCCCACTTTTGCTCTCTGGCCCCTCCTTCAGAGGACCCCACCTTGCCTCTCAGGTGAGACAGAACACGTCTAGTGCCCTCCAATGCCCCAGACGCTGAGAGGCCCTCATGTTTGCATGACACTTGACAACTTAAAAGTTTCACTTATACTCCTCATACCTCTGTGGTTGCCATTTTATAGATAAAGAAATTACACCTGTAATCCCAGCATTTTGGGAGGCTGAGGTGGGTGGTTCACTTGAGGTTAGGAGTTTGAGACCAGCCTGGTCAACATGGCAAAATCCTGTCTCTACTAAAAATACAAAAATTAGCCAGGCGTGGTGGCATACACGTGTAGTCCCACCTTCTCAGGAGGCTGAAGCATGAGAATGGCTTAAACCCGGGAAGTGGAGGTTGTAGTGAGCCAAGACGGCACCACTGCATTCCAGCCTGGGTGACAGAGAGACTCTGTCTCAAAAAAAAAAAAAAGAAAAGAAAAGAAATTAGGTCTCACAGAGGAAATCTCAACTATGAGGCAAAGCACAAAATGTTAATTATTTTCACTGAGCAGTCAAATTTGTTAACTTTGAGTCCAGGGCTTTTTCCAGTTTACCACAACTGCCTATTGTTTATTAAAAGGAACCCAGGTTTGAGAAACCGGATGCCCTATCGCAAGATGGTCCATATCTGACATACCATTTAGGGTAAGGCTCAGCTGCTGTAATAAAGAGATCCAACTAAACCATGGCTTAGGGAGCAAAGGAATTTATTTTTCCTGCACAGTATAGTCCTTGAAGGCTGGCAGCTCTGCTTCACACAGTCCCTTAAGACCCAGGCTCTTTCCAAGTTATTGTTCTGCCATTCCAAGAGCCCAGTTCTCATCTGCATGGTTGATGCTGGGTTAGCAGCCATATCTGGGTTGCTGCTGATGGGAAGGAAAAAGAGAAGGAGAATCTTAAGCCCTAGGCCCTTGAATGCCACATGTCATTACATCACTTACATTCCACTGGAGATAATGTGGTCACACGGCCACCCTGAACTGAAAGGGGAGCTGGAAAATATAATCTTAGCTATAAATCCAGGAAAGAAGGGAGATGGACTATGGCAGGTAGTAGCAGAACCTCCAACACAAAGCCTTGACAATCTCCAAGCATATCTCCTCGACCTCCTCTTAAGAAAACACCTCTCGCCAGGTGTGGTGGCTCACTCGTGTAATCCCAGCACTGTGGGAGGCCAAGGCAGGCAGATCACTTGAGGTCAGGTGTTCGAGACCAGCCTGGCCAACATGGTGAAACCCCAAAAATACAAAAAAAAAAAAAAAAAAGATTAGTTGGACGTGGTGATGCACGCCTGTAATCCTAGCTACTCGGGAGGCTGAGGCACCAGAATTGCTTGAACCTGGGAGGCAGGGGTTGCAGTGAGCCGAGAGCACACCACTGCAATCCAGCCTGGGAGACAAAGCGAGACTCCCAAAAATAAAGTATCATTATCCTTCCTTTATACATGAGGGGATTAAGACTGTAGAAAATTGAGTTTTCCTTGTAAGGTAGAGTCAGAACTTAAACTTGGTTCTTTGACTTCTAAGGCATATCTATATCTCATTTAAAAACAAACCAGAAAAAAGCTTTTAAAAAATAAATAATTTTTAAAAAGTAAAAAACTCATTTCTGATCCCAAAGCCCAAACTCCCTCTGCCACCACAGTGACCCCAGACTGATGCATTTTCTTTGTCACTGTAGCTTTTCTTCTTATCTGGAAATACCTTCTGAAAATTAGGCACTGGTCCAAGAGCAAGATCTGGGGACAGGAAAAGGCAAGAAAGGAAGATATCCGGTAGGTAAAGAGGGAAGGCCTGGAAGGGGAGGCAGGCGAAGTCTTTCTAGACTTCCTACATTGCCACGGGAAAGGGTGGTGTGGGCATCGGATGGCAGCATACTGAGAGCATCTTTTATTTCAGGACTGTGATGCAGTTGCCATCCAGAATCTTTCTGGGGCTGTGACCCAGACTCATCAAATTACAAAACAATTTTTAACAAAACCACAGTACATGCTTTGGTGCCAGATACTCTTTTACAGAAGAGGCTAACGAGAAAAACTTTTTTCAAATTCCTTGAGAAAGCTCACTTCTCCCATGATATAGTTTGGATATTTGTCCCCTCCAAAACTCAAGTTGAAGTGTAATCTCCAATGTTGGAAGGGGGCCTAGTGGGAGCTGCTTTGGTCATTGGGGTGGACCCCTCATGAATGTGTTGGTGCCCTTCCCATGGAAATGAGTGAGTTCTCACTCTGTTACCTTGAGATCTGATTGTTTAAAAGGAAACTGACACCTCCTTCTCTCTCACCATGTGACAAGCCTGCTCCCCCTTTGCCTTCCACCATGATTGTAAGCCTCCTGAAACTCTCACCAGAAGCAGATGCTGGAACCACGCTTCCTGTACAGCCTGCAGAAACATGAACCAAAATAAACCTCTTTTCTTTAAAATTTACCCCACCTCAGGTATTCCTTTATAGCAACGCAAGAACAGACTAACATATCTTATACTCCATTGGTGAACTTAATGGTCAGCCCATATCAACTGTGTTTTTGAGTAACTTTGTAGTTAGCTTCTGGCATGTGAGTAGGAAGCCCAGGGCTGAGAAGGAGGGGCCATGTGTCTAATGTCTTCAGGTGACAAACTCATTCTCTGCTTACATCAGTCAGCACAAGTGGAGAGTTCCCAAGAGAGGGACCTTGAGGGTTATCTACAACGAGGCCCCATGCAGGGTTGCCCTTTTTCTCACCATTGCATACCATTTGTGTCTCCCCACTTTGGGCTTATTCACTTACTCCCACTTCCCTACTATACCTCTAGGCTACTTCTGGGGCCTCCACATTTTCCTTCCTCCTGAATTAACTTTTTCCTAAAAATATTTAGCTGCTAGTCCTGGTATTTCCTCTTGCATTATCTACAGCAAATTTGATTCTTCTCCTGTATGACAGCTCTTTATATATCTAAAGATGTAGCCCTGCCTTCCAGGGGCTTCTCTTCCTTGAGGTAAACATCTTAAATCTTTTATGCTTTTCCTGGATGACAACTGAGCCTCCTAACCCCACGAGTTGAGTCTCTCTACCTGCTTTTTGTCTATCTCCCTTATATTAGTCAGGAATATTTTGGCAGTGGGTGATAGAAATCCAATTCAAATCAAAATAAGATGAAATAAACAAATGAAGGGGAAGGGGTTGAGAAATGATTGGCTCACAAAGCTGAAAAGTCCAGGAAATTGATCTCTGATTTTGGGCATGGCTGGTTTCAGGAGCTCAAACAATGTGATCAGGGCTCTATTCCCTTTTGTCCATCTCTGAACTCTACTTTCTTCTATGTTGTCTTCATTCTCGAACATAAGCATTCAACATAGTGAGGTATCAGAACTCTAGGCTCACTGTCTCCCAGTTTTGTAGGCTCAGTGTCATGGTTGCAACAGAAGTCTCAGGCCTGGGTCTTATTGGCAGGCCTGGGTTACTTATCTTGCCTTGAAGCCAGAGGGTAAGATGGATCCTTTAGAACCACACAGACTGAGAAGGGGGAAAGGAGACATCCCAAAGGAAAATCCCATTGCTAATATTAGAAGAAGGGGAGTAAATGTTGGGCAGGGGGAAAAAAAAAAATCAATAAAAACAGATGTCTACTCTACCACTCTAACCCACTTCACTACCTTATCTTTCTGTCCCCCAGAGTGTTTTGCACAGTGGGAGCTGAAAATTGCTTTCTAAATGGACACATCGTGTTCAGAAAAGAAGGCCAACTCTATGCAAAAAAAGGAGATTGTCCCAACAGGAGGCAAATTACTCAACAAATATTTGAGTACTTATTCTGTGCCCAGGCACTGTTCTAGATGAACAAGCAAAAACAAAGCTCTTGCCCCCAAGGACCTTACCTTTTGGGCTGTGGGGGTAGCAGATGTTAATAAGCAAATGACCAAATATATAGAATGGCAGGTGATATGCAGTTCTGACACATGCTACAACATGGGTGAAGCTTGAAGACATTCATTATGCTAATGAAGTAAACCAGAGACAAAGGGACAACTATCATGATTTTACTTATACGAGGTACTAAGAGTGGTCAAATACATGTAAGCAAAAAGTGGAATGATGGTTGCCAGGGGCTGGGGAGAGGAACACGGTGTTATTGTTTATTGAGTACAGAGTTTCAGTAGGGTATGATAAAAAAAGTTCTGGAAATAGATAATAGTGGTGGTTGCACAATAATGTAAATGTACTTAGTACCAATTAAATGTGTAGTTAAAAATGGTTAAACAGTGCTTTTGGAGGCCGAGGTGGGCAGATCACAAGGTCAGGAGTTTGAGATCAGCCTGACCAACATGGTGAAACCCTCTACTAAAAATACAAAAATTAGCTGGGCGTGGTGGTGCACACTTGTGATCCTAGCTACTGAGGAAGCTGAGGTAGGAGAATTGCTTGAACCCAGGAGGCAGAGGTTGCAGTGAGCCGAGATTGTGCCACTGCACTCCAGCCTGGGCGACAGAGCGAGACTCGGTCTCAGAAAAAAAAAAAAAAGGGTGAAAAGGTAAATGTATATTTGTATAAATGTATAAATATGTATTTGGGAGGAGTTCCAAGACCAGCCTGGGCAACACAGTGAAACCCTGTCTCTACAGAAAATACAAAAATTAGCCAGGCGGCCGGGCGCGGTGGCTCAAGCCTGTAATCCCAGCACTTTGGGAGGCCGAGGCGGGTGGATCACGAGGTCAGGAGATCGAGACCATCCTGGCTAACATGGTGAAACCCCGTCTCTACTAAAAAATACAAAAAACTAGCCGGGCGTGGTGGCTGGCGCCTGTAGTCCCAGCTACTCGGAGGCTGAGGCAGGAGAATGGCGTGAACCTGGGAGGCGGAGCTTGCAGTGAGCCGAGATCGCGCCACTGCACTCCAGCCTGGGTGACACAGCGCGAGACTCCGTCTCAAAAAAAAAAAAAAAAAAAAATTAGCCAGGCATGGTGGTGCACGCCTGTGGTCTCAGCTCCTTGGGAAGCTGAGGTTGACCCCTTGAGCCCAGGAGACAGAGGTTGCAGTGAACCGTGATTGCACCACTATGCTCCAGCCTGGGTGACAGAGGAAGACCCTGAATCAAAAAAAAAAAATAAAAAATAATTAAAAATTTTTTAAATGCTATAAAGAAATAAAAGTAGTTAGCCAGGCATGTGGTGTGTCCGTAGTACCAGTGCCTCTGGAGGTTGAAGTGGGAAGATCTCCAAGTCCAGGAGTTCGGGGCTGCAGTAAGCTATGATCACACCACCGCACTCCAGCCTGGGCAACAGAACGAGACCCTGTCTCTAAAAAAGAAATAAAAATAAAGAAATAAAAGCAGAGAAAGGGAAACAGAGGATGCTGTGGAGATGAAGGAAAATGTTATTTTATTTATTTATTTATTTCATTTTATTTATTTATTTTGAGATGGAGTCTTGCTATGTCGCCTAGGCTGGAGGGCAGTGGCATGATCTTGGCTCACTACAACCTCTGCCTCACAGGTTGAAGCCATTCTCCTCCCTCAGCCTCCTGAGTAGCTGGGATTACAGGCACCTGCTACCACACCAAGCTAATTTTTGTATTTTTAGTAGAGACAGGGTCTCACCATGTTAGACTGGTCTCGAACTCCTGACTTCAAGTGATCTGCCTGCCTCAGCCTCCCAAAGTGCTGGGATTACAGGCATAAGCCACTGTGCCCGGCTGGAAAATGTTACTTTAGATGGAGACTTGGCAAAGTTATGTTTTAGCAGCTGACATTGAAGCAGAGAATTAAATGAGGTAGAGTGGCCATTGTGGGATGGGGTGATGTTCTAGGCAGAGACAATAGCAAATGCACTGGCCCTGAGGTGGCAGTGGGGTGGTAAGAACAGTGAGGAGGCTGGGACCTTGACAACAGGAACATCAGAAGTTAAGGGCCCAAGGCCATCTGGTTCCAAATCTCATGAGGCCTTGAAACCTACAGTAAGAGCTTTGGATTTTACTTTAAGGAGCTGGGAAACCATGGGAAAGGCTTTGAATGCCATGATATTACTCTCCCGGCTCCCCTTTTTTTGGGGAAACATCTCAAACATAGATAAAGTAGATGCTGGGCATGGCGGCTCACACCTGTTGTCCCAGCACTTTGGGAGGCCAAGCGGGAGGATTATTGAAACCCAGGAGTTCGAGACCAGCCTGGGCAACATAAGGAGACCTCATATCTACAAAAAAATTTAAGAATTAACCAGCCATGGTGGTGTGTGCCTGTAGTCCCAGCTACTAAGGAGGCTGAGGTGGGAGGATCTCCTAAGCCTGGGAGGTTGAAGCTGCAGTGAGCTATGATCTCACCGCTGCAGTGATCTATGATCTCACCACTGCATTCCAACCTGGGCAAGAGAATGAGATCCTGTCTTTAAAAAAAAAAAAAAAAAGCCAGGTGCAATGGCTCACACCTGTAATCCCAGCACTTTGGGAGGCCGAGGCGGGCGGATCACCTGAGGTCAGGAGTTCGAGACCAGCCTGGCCAACGTGGTGAAATCCTGTCTCTACTAAAAATACAAAAATGAGCCAGGCGTGGTGGCAGATGCCTGTAATCCCAGCTACTTGGGAGGCTGAAGCAGGAGAATCACTTGAACCCAGGGGGCGGAGGTTGCAGTGAGCTGAGATCATGCCATTGCACTCCAGCCTGCGCAACAAGAGTGAGACTTCATCTCAAAAAAAAGAAAAAAAATTTGTTATGTTTGCTTCATCTTTATTTTTGCTGAGCTTTTGAAAGCAAATTTTCAGACATCATATTTTATCATAATTCAATATGAATCTCTAGAAAATATATTTCCTACATAACCATAATGCTATTATTGCACCTAACAAAATTAATAATTTTTAAATTTCTTTACTCAAATTTCCCCAATAGTACCCAAATGTCTTTTTACAATTGGTTTGCTTATACCGTGACTACACATTACAATTTCTAGTATGCCTCCTAAATTTTTTTTTTTTTTTCCTTTAGACAGTCTTACTCTGTTGCCTAGGCTAGAGTGCAGTGGTGCGATCTCAGCTCACTGCAACCTCCACCTCCCGGATTCAAGTGATACTCCTGCCTCAGCCTCCTGAGTGGCTGGACTATAGGCACCCGCCACCATGCCCAGCTAATTCTTGTGTTTTTAGTAGAGATGGGGTTTCACTATGCTAGCCAGGCTGGTCCCAAACTCCTGACCTTGTGATCTGCCCACCTCGGCCCCCCAAAGTGCTGGGATTGCAGGCGTGAGTCACCACACCTGGCCTGCCTCCTAAATATTTTTAATGCAGGAGAGTCCCTTCCTATCCCTTTACCTTGTGTTTTCATACTGTTGACTATTAAAGAGGTTAGTGCAGTTGTCCTGTGGAATGTCCACAAATGTTCTGGATTTGTGACTCACATTTTTAAAAGACCCCTTTGCTTCTCTGTGGAAAATATCTTGTAAAAGAACAAAGATTGAACAAGGATGGAAACAAAGACCAATTAGGGGCCATTGCAATAAGAACAAACTAGGTTCACAAGGACAAAGATGACAAGAATGGAAACAATGGGGGAAAGAGTTGTCAACATGTGCTAGGAGGATGAAAAGCCGATAGACAATCCAAGCTGTCTTATCAGACTAGAAGCAGCTGACTCTTACGAGACTGAAGTTGACTGAAGCAAGTCAACTTACCCTGTAGAAACTCAAAAAGGCTCAGTAACTAGAGGCACAAGGTAACGCAGAAAATGAATATGAGGCTAAACACAAGAGGTCATTTTTGTCGCCATCTTGGTTTCAGTGGGTTTTGGCTGACTTCTTTACATGACCTGTTTTATCAGCAAGGTCTTCATGACCTATATCTTGTGCTGACCTCCTATCTCATCCTGTGACTTAGGATGCCTAACCTCCTAGGAATGCAGCCCAATAGGTCTCAGCCTTCTTCTACCCAAGTCCTATTCAAGATGGAGTTGCTGTGTTTCAAATGCCTCTGACAACATCATGCTGAAATTTCAGAACATTAGAAACAGAAGATTATAAAAACTACTAGAGAAGAAAAACACATTGCATATAAAGGATTAAAAATTAAAAAGGTATCAGACTTTTAACAACTTATATGCTTCAAAATATTGAGGAAAAAATTATTTCTCGTCTAGAATGCTACCCCTTCCAAAACTATCATTCAAGAGTGATAGTGGGCTAGGTGTGGTGGCTCACACCTGTAATCCCAGCACTTTGGGAGGCCAAGGCAAGTGGATCACCTGAGGTCAGGACTTTAAGACCAGCCTGGCCAACATGGTGAAACCCCATCTCTACTAAAAATACAAAAAATTAGCCAGGCGTGGTGGCAGGTGCCTGTAATCCCAGCTACTTGGGAGCCTGAGGCAGGAGAATTGCTTGAACCCGGGAGGCAGAGGTTGCAGTAAGCTGAGATCCACCACTGCACTCCAGCCTGGGTGACAGAGCAAGACGCCATCAAAAAAAAAAAAAAAAAAAAAAAGTGATAGTATATTAAAGAAAACAAGGAAGTAAATCAGAGGACATGGGATCTAGGAAAAACAGATCCAATATAGAGAAGAGATCCAGTGGATTTCCAGGATAGTAGAGAAAGAAAGTTTTAGAATAAGAGATAAGCCCAGGCCCAGGGAATCCCAGTCCACACTGGAGTGGGAGTCTCTGGAAGGCTGTAGAAGGGGCTCCAGCAAAACAGTAGCACTGGAAAAAAGAGGTGTTTAACCATGTAGAAAATTCTGAGAGGCTGTTGAAAGTCAAAGACGCTATGCAAATGGAAAAAAAAAAAAAAAAAGAATGAAATAGTTAACTCCAGGTAAAAACAAAGGCTGTATGAGAAAGGAAATGGTATATTGTTTGACTCAAGAGAGAACAGTATTTACCTAATTATAATATAAACATTGAATATTAATGTAACTGATAATTACAATATAACTCAATTAGGATGAGTTGGGAGGGTAAACAACTGCAGAGAGGGGAGCTGTTTAAGAAAGGTAAATTCTTGGGGGCCAGGCACAATGGCTCACGCCTGTAATTCTAGCACTTCGGGAGACAGAGGCAGGAGAATTTCTCTAGCCCAAGAGTTTGAGATCAGCCTGGGAAACATGGTGAAACCCTCTCTCTACAAAAACAAATACAAAAACTAGCCAGGAGTGGTGTCCACCTGTAGTCCCAGCTACTTGGGAGGCTGAGGTAGGAGGATCACTTGAGCTCAGGATGTTGAAGCCACAGTGAGCCATTATTGTGCCACTGCACACCAGGCAGTCAGTAATGATTGTCACCCAGCTGGGTGACAGAGTGAGACCCTATCTCAAAAAATAAAAACAAAAATGAAGAAAAAAAATTTTATTGACCACAGTAGAAAATCAATTAAAATTTATAAATTAAGAAACAGAAATTTAAGAATTTACAACAGATGTCAGTAAACTACATCCCACAGTGATTAGCAACAGGAAGCAGACAAATCCTAGTCAGACAGAGAAGGGTCCCCAGTGAAACCTTCAAGCCAAAGATAGTTTGAACTCTAGCTACAAGTCCTGGGTAAATCCTCCAACCAGATTGAGACCCTCTCCTCCCATTTGGTGTGCTTTCCTCTGATTGATCCCCACCCTTTATCTATTTTACATGTATCTACCCTTCCTCAATTGGGATTTTACACTGTCATGCCCACCTTTGAGTGGTACCTTTGTTTTAGGCTTTCTTGCATACTCACAAACCAATCAGCATGCACTCCCCCATTCTGGGCCCATAAAAGCCTCAGACCCAGCCACGCTGATTGAAAGACCACCCGATTTCAAGTGGGGGACCAACTTTGTGTCTCCTCTCTGCTGAGAGCTGTTTTGTTGCTCAATAAAATTCTTCTTTGGCCTCCTCACCCTTTGTCAGCATAACCTCATTCTTCTTGGATGTGAAACAAGAACTCAGGACCCACCAAATGCAGGTACAAAGAAGAGGCTACTGTAACACTGTGGCCTTCTGCCCTCTGCCAGTGGAAGGCAGCTGCCCTACATGACAGGAAGCAGCAGCAGGGCCAAGCCATCTCAGAGCCATGGGCTGGAGCAGGTCAATGGGGCTGACAGAGCTGTTAACACACTGCCATCCATTGGGCAGTGGACAATGGGACTAAAAGAGCTAATTAGCACACTGTAACACACCCTCTGGGGCTTCAGGGTCCAGGGCACCATTGCCTGGGCACCACCACATTCCCCTCGTCTGGACACCAGAGTCTACCACAGGAGTCGCTTGTGACACACCTGGTCCAGCCACAAGCCCTGCACGGATCCCGCTCCTGTGCCAGCTCTTGGAACAACTGGCTGGACCCTGCTCTTGCTAGCTCACACACCCACTCCTGTCAGCACGCAGTTGCAGCAGCCACAGCACCCACGCTGGAGTGCAAGCCAGGCATAGCCTGGCAGGCCCAGGTAGATGGGGCCTCTCCTGTGATGGACCCGGGCCTGAGCAAGGCCTGGGCCAAGGGTGTTGCTGGCTGGAGGTCTCTGGCTGACAAAATGACCAAGAAAAATCCTGCATCAACAGGTCAAATCTGTTTTTTGCTTGAAAAATCTGCTTCTGTAAATAAAGTTGTATCGGAAGATGGCCATGCTCATTCATGTATATATTGCCTGACTTCTTTCTAGGTATAAGGCAGAGTTGAGAAATTGCAACAAAGACTGTATGGCTTACAAAGCTGAAAATATTTACTATCTAGGTTTAGAATGATAAAAGAAAAATAACTCAGACTGCTGTAAGCTATGAGAGGTATGCAACATTTACTTGGCTCAGAGAGACCTGGGACTTCAGTCAGGCCCCACTCTCATCCCTCACCCCCACCTCCGCATCCCGCCCATGCCCTGGGGGCAATTGTTTAAAGGCATTTTTGTTTCTGACTAGCTGGCCTCACCCATTATCTTCATGTTCCTGGAATTTGTGACACAAAGAACAATGTATAACCAATCAATAGCTTATGTTACTTTAATGTAAATTCTTGTTAAAACAACTTAGGAACTGCCTCTTCTTTTTTTCCTTTAAAAACCCATTGTAGGTACACCATGTTCCTGGGTGGCCATCCTCAAGCTTTGGGCTCAGATAAACTCTATATTTAATCATACTTTCTGAATCTCATTATTTAATGTTGACAAGAATATGGGAGATAAATATATACAGAACTAGCCAAAGGAGTTAAAAGTGTTTGTTCTGGGCTGCTGTCTTTTGTCTCTGAATGAGTTGGCTTTTTAAATTATGTACATTACTACTTTTGATAAAAATAAATTCTTATTACAGAGTTGTCCTGATGCCCCTGGAGGGACACAGGGGAAGTGCTGGTCTGACATCAGGGTTCACGCCTGAGCCTTGCCCTGCTGTCTCCTGCTCTTTGCCAGCTGTCACCATCCCATCTGAATGGGGCTGAGTGACTCAGCGCTGCCGGGCCAGGGTTTTAGGAGAACTGGACATAGGATTGTAGATACTGAAATTGGGAGGAACCACTCCGGGGCAGCCTCCTGTCTCAAGCCATCATTTGGTAGTGTCAATATCATAAATGAGTGGCAGTATATAGCGCAGGGGTTTAAGTGGTGAATGAGCTCTACTGTTAGACTATCTAGCTTCATAAAACCCAGGTTTTCCCTCTAACTAGGACCTGGGCAAGATATTTAATTTCTCTGTGCCTCAGTTTGCCATGGATAAATGGGGCTTACAGCGCCTCCTTATAGCGCTGTAGTGAGCTTAATTCAACTAATATATATAAAAACACTTATCACAGTGGCAGGCACATATAAGTCTGATGAATGTTAGCCTTTATTCTCATTTTCACAGATAACACAAGTGAGGTTCAGAGAGGGAAAGTAGCATGCACAATGTCAAACAGCCAATTGGAGACAGAGCTAGGCCTAGTGCCTGGGATTCTTCTGTCTCCCTGCAATAGTCTCTCTCCTTGTACCACCCCAAGTTGCTTGGATATACATAAAGCATCTCTGGAGAGATACACAGAAAAATGAACAACAGTGGTTACCTCTGGGCAGGTAGAGACCAGAAGGATAGTGGCAGAGTAGAAGAGAGGCATCTTTTCACTGAAATTTAAAATTTTCAAGCCATGTGACTGTATTATTAACACCAAATAAGGAAGCAAATAGATGGATTAATTAAATAAATGGGATTGACTGGGTACAGTGGTCCACACCTATAATCCTAGCACTTTGAGAGGCCAAGGCAGGAGGATCACTTGAACTTAGGAGTTCAAGACCACCCTGGGAAACATAATGAGATCTCCCTTTAAAAAAAAAAAAAAAAAAAGTAAATAAATGGGATTAATAATGCCTTTCTCATGGTGGAGAACAAATGAGATAACAGAAGTGAAAAGACTTCTACACTAAGTGACAACCAGATGTGAAGGGTTATGACTAGTAATTATGGTGCTTTTTAGTAAAAGCAAACTTTGCTCTGGGTTTCCAGAACAAACTGTAGGAAAGGACAAATTCCAGGCTGTTCATTAGCCAAATTCTCCTCTTTGAGATGAAGTAGGTTTCCTTGGCCACAGGTGAAGCCATCTTGGACTGCGATGGAAATTTCCATCTTGGCATCCACAAATGAGAACTTCCCTTCCCCCACACACACTGGCTCTCCTGAGCCCAACACATTGCATCCAGGCCATCAGTTGGAGAACTCTTCTGGAAAACATGATTAAGGCTGCACAAACCGGGGGGTTTATTGGAGATGACAGTGAGGGCCACGGTTTGTTTTTCAAGGGAGGGAGCTAAGTCCCAGAAATAGCTGAGCTTGAGATGGCAGGCGGCTGGCAAAGGCAGGAGGCTCCAGGGCAACGCTCCCAGGCCATGTTGACTTAGGACCGGCTGCCTGAGCATTGTAAACAATTGCAGAAATGATTTCCTACCCTGGCAGAAGTCTTGTTTGGACAAGGGATCCCCCCCTCCTTCTTTAAAAGGCAGTTTTATCATTTGTTTGCAAAAATGCTCAATCCCCTCTTTCTTTTCTTGTTCCCTCTGTGGCTCTGCTCTCCCCCAGAGCCAGATGAAAAATCTTTGTGTTTCTTTAATGTTAACCAAACCCCCACTCCTTTTTTAAACTGTTCCAGGTCTGCTGGACAAATACTTCCCAGCAACAGGACTAACAAGGGTCTGTTAAGGATTTTGTTAGGCTGTAGTCTTTAGCTGAAGGGACTTAATTTTTTTTCTCCTTGCTTATTACATTTTTAATTCCTAACTCAATAAAATCTGCACACACAAGGATTGGGAGAGCCATAAAAATGAAACTCATGTCTTGGCCTGAACTAGCAAATGCTCCATCTAGACACTGATGTAACAGATTTGGTCTCACCCATCCTCCCAAGATGTCAGACTAGGAAATAAAACTAGTTGTAAGGGAGTAAGCTTAAAACAGAATTGTGAGCTCTGTCAGGCTGCTGGCTGGGGTGGGGCTTCTGAGAGCCTGGGGGATGGGCTGCACATTCTGAAAAGCAGCCAGAACACTGAGCGGCTCAGAAAGAATACTCTGTTCTTGACCACCCAGGGACAAGGGCAGCCAGGGGCTAGATGCGGAGCGTGATATGCTAACCTACATACCCCGCATGTCACCTCACTCCAAAAGGGAGGAGGAGGAAGTGAAAAAGGAGGGACAGGAGTGGAAGATGGAAAAAGGAAAAGAAAGAGAGGGAAAGGAGATAGGAAGGAAGGGGCGCATGGACAGCAGAGGAGGCAGAGACTGTATCAGTCATAGTCCCAGCTGGAAACAAGCCACTCAAAAGCTGGGTAATGGAGGAGAGTTTAGTAAAGGGATTATTGACGAGGTGTAGGCAAGAGTTAAGGGAAACCAAGAGGATGGTGCTACATCCCATAGCCTGCAGCCACAGGGGAGCTGTTACCAGGAGGCCTGAAGGTCTTCCTCTAAAGATATCACATAAGACATAGCTTCTCATCATTCATTATTTCACCAGGAAATATATCACTCTACTTGAGGACATGTTAGAGAGAGATGATGAATCAAAATTTAGAACTGACATAGGAGGAAACCGAGGTATAAACAGGCTGGTGGTAAGCATTAAATGTATTTGAACATGAAAGCCTATATAACCATAATGATCACATTTGCTGGAAAATAATATAATTGTTACAGTTATTGTGGGAAAAAAATACCCTACAAAATGTTTGTTAATCATTGCTGTTGATAATAGAACATGGGGGGAAATTCTCAAAACTATAATTAAAGAAGGAATGTCCTTCAAAAAGGACATTGGTGTTTGCTTGTTTTTGTGGTGGCAAAATATACGTAGCATAAAATTTACTGTTTAAGATAGGGTCTTGCTCTGTCACCTAGACTGGAGTGCAGCGATGCAATCACGGCTCACTGCATCCTCAACCTCCCAGACTTGAGTAATCCTCCCATCTCAGCCTCCCAAGTAGCTGGGTCTACAGATGTGCACCAGCATGCCCAGCTAATTTTTAAATTTTTGTAGAGATTGGGTCTTTCTATGTTGCTCAGGCTGGTCTCAAACTCCTAGGTTCAAGCAATCCTCCCACTGTGGCCTCCCAAAGTGCTGGGGTTACAGGTGTGAGTCAACATGCCTGGACAAATTGACCAGTTCTGTGGTGTTAACTACATTCACACTGCTGCACAACGATCACCACCATTTGTCTCCAGAACTTTTATCTTCCCAAACTGAAACTCTATACCCACTAAACACTAACTTCACATTCTCTTTCCTCAACCCCTGGCAACAACCATTCTACTTTTTGTCTCTATGATTTTTGACTATTCTAGATATCTCAAATAAGGGGACTCATACTGTGTGTGTGTGTGTGTGTGTGTCTTATTTCACTTAGCATAACATCCTCAAGGTTCATTCATGTTATAGCATTTATGGAAATTTCCTCCCCTTTTAAGGCTGAATATTTCATTGTATGTGTATATACAACATTTGTTAATCCACTCATCTGTTAACAGATGCTTCCGTCTTTTGACTGTTGTGGATAATGCTGCTATGAACATGGGTGTGCAAATACCTGAGTCCCTGCTTTCACTTCTTTTGAGTAGAGTTGCTGAATCATATGGTAATTCTATGTTTAATTTCCTTTTTAAAATGTTAGTTAGAGATGGGGGGGTCTCACTCTGTCACCAGGTGTAATGCCCTGGCTACAATCATACCTCCCTGCAGCCTTGAACTCCTGAGCTCAAGTCATCCTCTCACCTCAGTCTCCCGAGTAGCTAGGACTACAGGCGTGCACTGTTGTGCCTGGTCTATGTTTAATTTCTTGAAGAATCAACACACCGTTTTCTACAGTGGCTGCTGCAAGGGTGATTTTTTTAAATCACCAATTTCAATTTTTTTTTTTAAGAGGGCATAAATGATATTGTTTCTTTTTTGAAGATTATAAATTGAGAAATACTGATTGAACATATTATTTTTATGTGTTTGTTTTCTGGAGACAGGGTCTAACTCTGTCACACAGGCTAGAGTGCAGTGATACAATCATAGCTCACTGCAGCCTCAACCTCCCGGGCTCAGGGAATTCTCTCACTTTAGCCTTCTGAGTAGCTGGGACCACAGGTACATGCCATCACACCCATGTAATTTTTAAATTTTTGTAGAAATGAATCCATATTATGTTGCCCAGGTTGGTCTTGAACTCCTGGGCTCAAGTGATCCACCTGCCTTGGTCTCCCAAAGTGCTAGAATTATAGGCATAAGCCGCTTGTTCCTGGCCTAATGTATTATTTATAATTACAAAGATATCCACCAGTAGAACTGAAAAACGGCTTGAATTCCTTCCATATTTGAAAGCAACAAACAAAAACAGATCACATAGAAATCAAAGCTGAGAATACAAAAATATGACAGTAGACTAAACCTGTCTGTTATAGGCTTGAATAAAACTGATATAAACTCACTTTTGAAAATAAAATAGGAGGCATTGGTATGTTATCAACGAGAGATATACCTAAAACAAAAGAACCCACAAAGGTTGAAATTAATGAAGGAGTAAACATATTCCAGGCAAATCCAAACAAAAAGTAGGCAAGAGTTTTGTCAATAACAGGCTGCATGCAAGCAAATATGTATTACAATAAGTTAATAGCACTGAAATATATATTTAGTTGATATGAAAATATCAACTAAATACAGAAATCAACTGCAACAAGGTGCTTTAACTCACCTCTCAGATGATGGCAAATCAAATAGAGGAAACATAATTGAAGTTTTGAATGATTTTTAATAAGACTGATAATAGATGATAGCTAGTTAACTAGCTTGCTGGACAGGTAAATAGAGTACATAAGTCTATATTCTGAATATAGAAACTATATCTTATTTTCAAGTTCCCATGAGACATTTCAAAATTTAATAGTACAACAGGCCACAAAGAAAATTTACAAAAAATTGAAACAGAATCAGTCATATTCTGACTACAGTGCACCAAAACTGAAAGTAATAAAAATAGAACACGTAAAAACAATCTCCTAAATGCTTTGAGTCAAAGAAGAAATGAAAACAGTAACTGTAGAATATTAAGACAAAGAAAACAGCACATATAAAAAAAATCTGTGACCTTGAAAATATGCTAAGTGAAAGAAACCAGACACAAAAGGCCATATACTGTATGATTCCATTTATATGAGATATCCAGAATAGGCAAATCCATGCAGACAGAAAGCAGATTAGTGGTTGCCAGGGGCTGAGGAGAGAGGGAATGGGAAGTTACTGCTTAATGAGTATGGAGTTTCCTTTTGGGGTGATGAAAATGTTCTGGAAATAGAGTGGTGGCTATTGCACAGCACTGAGGATGTATTAAATGCCACTGAACTGCATACTTTAAGATGGTTTTTTTTTGTTGTTGTTGTTGTTGTTGTTGTTTTGAGACAGGCGCTCACTCTGTCACCCAGGCTGAAGTGCAGTAGTGTAATCACAGCTCACTACAGCCCACCTCAGCCTCCCAAGTAGCTGGGAGTAGCTGGGACTACAGAGCATACCTCCACACCTGGCTAATTTTTATGTTTTTTGTAGAGACAGGGTATCATGTTGCCTAGGCTGGCCTTGAATTTCTGGGCTCAAGCATTCTATCTGCCTTGGCCTCCCAAAGTGCTGGGATTGCAGGTGTGAGCCACCACATTGGCCTTTAAAATGATTTACATGACAAAATTTATGTTTTTTATATATATATAACCACAATGAAAAATAAGTCAGTGAGAAGAAGGATTTATGTTTCCATTAATAGGAGACTGAATACTCAGACCAAACTTTCTACTAAGGACAATTTGAAAATCTGGGCGGAATATGAAAAACATCTGATTGAAGGACTGAAAAGCTAACAAGTCAATGAAAAAGTATAGAACGAAAATTCAGAAGAAAACCTAGAGAAGGAAACTCAGTATTTAGTGCTGCCTTTCCCCAGTGGGCATCAGATGAATTTAGAAGAGGCATTTGAAAGGCTGAGAAGCTAAGCAGAGTATTTGACAGCCTTTTGGGGCTAAGGGTAAAAACTTGGAGTCTTTTCTGACACCAGTTATTGTTCTAAAATACAGATGGTCCCTGACCTTCTATGGTTCAGCTTAACAATTTATCAACTTCACCGTGTTACAAAGATGATACACATTCAGTAGAAATCGTACTTTGAGTACATACAACCATTTTATTTTTCACTTTCGGTACAGGATTCAATAAATTATATAATGAGATATTCAACACTTCATTATAAAATAGGCTTTGTGTTGGATGATTTTGCCCAACTGTAGGCTAATGTGAGTGTTCCAAGCATGTTTAAGGTAGGCTAGACTAAGCTATGATGTTTGGTAGGTTAGGTGTGTCAAGTGTATTTTCCTTTTTTCTTTTGTTTTTTAAGATATGGTCTCATTCTGTCACCCAGGGTAGAGTGCAGTGCCTCAATCAGGGCTCACTGCAACCCTAAACTCCTGAACTCAAGTAATTCTCCTACCTCAGCCTCCCAGGTAGCTGGGACTACAGGCATGCACCACCATGCCCAGCTAATTTTTTAAAATGCATTTTTGACTTATAATATTTTCAATTTACAATGGGTTTATTGGGACATAACCCCATTGTAAGTTGAGAAGCACCTGTACAATTCTGATGCTAACAATCTGGAATTAGCCTCAAACTCTACAGGTTAAAGGCACAGCTGGTCCCCAACAAGACCATCCTTACCTCAGATGCCAACTACACTTCAAGGGCCACCTGCACTTCTGATTAACTGGCTACAAATTTGGGGGTTCCCATGACCCCTCATGTTGGACAATTCACTAGAACAACTCACAGAACTCAGGAAAGCCCTATACTTATGGCTGCAGTTTTATGATGAATACAAGTCAGGACCAGCCAAATGAAGAGACTTACAGAGTGAGGTCTGGGAGGGTCCCAAACAGAGCTTCTGTGCCCTCTCCCCAAAGAGTCAGGGTGTATCATCCTCCTGGCACATCAACGTGTTCACTGACCAGGACATTCCCCAGAGCTCAGTGACCAGAGTTTTTACTGGGGTTTCCTTACATAGGCATGAATGATTGAATCATTAACCACATGACTGACTTCAATCTCCAGGCTCTATCCCCTTCCTGGAGGTTGGGAGGTCAGGCTCATATAACATGGCTTAAACCATGACAGGCCCTGTCCTGAAGCTAACTAGAGGCCCACCACATATCACCTCATTAGCATAAACTGAGGTGTGCTCCAAGGGGCTCATGAATAACAAAGACACTCTGATCGCTTGAGAAATCCCCAGGGTTTTAGAAGCCAGAAACCTGGGACAAAGACAAATTATTATACAACAGGCTACCCCTGGACTTTGGTCGTGGCTATCTTATAGCAAAACCATCAAACCTATCTGAGCACCTACATTTGATGTAGCATTAATATAACATACTACTGTTACCAGAAAGGGGTCCCAATCCAGACCCCAAGAGAGGGTTCTTGGATCTTGTGCAAGACAATTCAGACCAGTGCACAGAGAAAACTGAAAGCAAGTTTATTAAGAAAGTAAAAGAATAAAGAATGGCTACTCTATAGGCAGAGTAGCCCTGAGGGCTGCTGGTTGGCTATTTTTATGGTTATTTCTTGATTATATGTTAAAAAAAAAGGGTGCATTATTCGTGAGTTTACCAGGAAAGAGGTGGGCAATTTCCCGAATTGAAGGTTCCTCCCATTTTTAAACCATATAAGGTAACTCCCTGACATCGCCATGGCATTTATAAACTGTCATGGTGCTGGTAGGAGTGTCTTTTAGCTTAAAATACATTATAATTCACATATAGTGAACCGTGACAACGACCAGAGGTCACTTTTGTTGCCATCTTGTCTTTGGTGGGTTTTAACTGGCTTCTTTTCCAGCAAGGTCTTTGTGACCCATCCCTTGTGCCAATCGCCTGTCTCATCCTGTGACTTAGAATGCCTAACCTCCTGGGAATGCAGCCCAGTAGGTCTCAGCCTTATTTTACCCAGTCCCTATTCAAGATGGAGTCACTCTGGTTCGAATGCCTCTGACACAGCCACAGTACCAACATGAATATGCCTAACATTTGGAGGCACCAGTACAGGATAGGGATAGGAGGCTTTTAACTCAATTTCCTTATACATTTGACCATCAATATCAGTATTATAATCCAGTGAACAATACCAGTGTTATATCATTATCATACTATGGTAGATGTAACCTGAACAATAAAAATATTTGGAACTTTGCTAGAGTCCCAGTTACTGATTAGTCCAGTTACCATATTGTATGACCAGATGTCTCCCAGGGTAAGTTTGCTCAGGTTTGCAAGCTTCTATTTTATCTTGTATGGTTCTATAAAGAGGGGTGGTCTCAGCAATATATGGCTTCACCCTTTCAGGCATCTGGTATAAGTGAACTAAGAGACAATGCCATCTCTTACTCGGAGCTTCTTTCAAAGTATTAATGGTAATATTGAATCTCCCTCATTGCATAATGCATTGATCCATTCCTTTACTCACAGCTACTATTCCTACTTCTTTTTATGCCCTAACTTTTCCATCTTTGGAAGGGAGGTTAGCTTTAGCTACAGTGCTGGTTTAGATTGCAGGCAACAATACTAGTCTAGTAAGTGCCTTCCCCTCAGTTCACTCATCTCATCTAGGATAGGGTTATAAAGGTACAGAACTCATCAACTATTTCTACCACTAAGCAATATAGCTACATCTATTGTTAACCTCAGCTTTGCTACTTAGGATCAAGGTACAATCTGCTTCATGAGGCCCTAAGAATTCTGACACAAAGGTTTAAAAGTATAGTTACAGTTTCTTGCTTAGGAATTATCTTTGCTTCCAGCACTTGTTACAGCCCTGTGCCTGGGGCCATGCATTAGGTAGGAAAAATAAATTGAGATGAGGCTGGGTGTGGTGGCTCACGCCTATAAGCCCAACAGCTTGGGAGACTGAAGTGGGAGGATCGCTTGAGCTCAGAAGTTCAAGACCAGCCTGGGCAATATAGTGAGACCTTGTCTCTATTTTTATTTAAAAAATTAAAAATAAAAATTAAAAAAAAACCAGTTAAGATCCTATAGGGAAGAAAGAAAAAAGTATAGTCATACCAGCACATTCCTTTCGTGAGAAGAATTGCATAGTTATAGCAGCATATCTCCCACCCCCTCATCCTCAGATCCACAAAAATAGCAGAGGATTCTAGCCAGTGGCACTCCGATGTTAGGTGTGAGCACACACTCATGAAGGCATGTAAGTCAGCCCTTCATGCCTATCTCTCCTTCCGTTTTGGCCAACCAATGTTTTAAATGCCCATTCCAATTCTCTATTAAACTATTATTCTGAGGAGGATATCTCTGTGTCCATTGTTGGGTATTACATGCTGAAACTGTGTCCCTTGGTCTGAATAAATGTGACTCAACTGCCCAAATTGGTGTAGTATCTTCTGTTCCAGTTCTTTTATAGTATCTGAGCATTTGCATCCACCACTGGGTATGTAAAACCTGGTCCAGTGTGTGCATCTATTTCTTTAAGGTCCCATTTATAGCCTCTAGTGCTACCAGCATCACTCCCACTTGCCAGCTATGTGCTGGGCCTTCCCCCCAGGGAATCTGTCCCATAGCCATCTGAGTCTCTGTCTCTCTTGTTGGCAGACAGAACTGTACTTACTGGCATTTTGCACCTCAGAGGGTGCAAAAGGAATATGCCTAAATTTAGCCCATCTTTGCATTGCTACTGCCCCCACCCCACAATGTCCACTTGTTTCATGACCCAGGTGGCCACCTCAAGTGAACAAATCAAGATACCCACTCAGTTAATCCAATGACCTTATCCTGAAAGGGACTTCTTCTGATATTTCGCATCTCACTGAGTTTTTTTAGATCCTGCATTTGTCTATTTAGCACTTATTAATTATAGGGACCAAACTAATGGCCAAGTTGTTTACATCTCCCCTGCAATCCTGAATTCCTACTCTGATCATCCTCCTCATCTGATTCTCACACACCAAGCCGATATTTCCCAACCCTAAACCAACCCTGAACTAGGTACCAAACAACTAGAGAAATCCCAAATACCCCAAAACCCACTGGAATTATTCAAACTAACCAATCCTGAGCTGTTTACTTTACCCTGTCTTGCCTTTCTCATGGAAACCCCAATAAATCCTGTGGTCCATGCCTTCCCCTCACTCCTTTCTGCCTCCTGATCAATACTGGTGCTTCCCTATGTGGTCCAGAATGGTGTAACATGATCCTCCTTTCAAGAAATATGAATAAAAATCTTCTTTCAGTGGAACTAGCCTCTAGGTGCTGTTACTCAGTCACCTTTATGAATTATGACCCAAACACCAAGAAGATGGGCATCAACATGTTCTACTTTAATGCATCCCTCAAGTTCCCATAGAGGTAGGCTTTCCATAGAGATGGGCCCCATATGGGCATCTCTTTAAGAGGCCACTTTTTCAATGCTCTACTGCCTGACCATATGGCCACGACATTGACCACTGCTCATGAGTCAGTAAAACACTGGGGTAAACAGTATGCAATTCAGTTTGATGAGTTAATTTCTTTTTACTTTTTAAATCAGAGTGGCAGCCTTTTGAACAGGATGCTGTCCATTCACTTTTGAACTGCCATCCATAAACTAAGAAGTTCTTTGTAGATCAGTAGAGAGCGTTCATAGGGCACTGTCCATGTTACAATAGGTTCTGGCAGCTCCTTAAGTGATTCCAAAGCCAGTCCCAGAGCAAAAGAGTCTACCTCCTCATGAATACACTGAGCAACTATTTGTATTCCCCCAGAACTTCAGCAAATAACTGGAAACCATAAAAAATAACCAAATGGAAATTCTAGATATAAAAAAATACCACAACCAACAAATAAGAACTCAGTGTGTGTAATTAACAGCAGATAATGTTAATCTGAGGAGTGAAGAAATGTATTAAAAAATAGATCTGAAAAAAAATTCAGAATAAAGCATGGAGAGTCAAAAATAAGTAAAATATAGAAGTAAAGGCAGGCAGTACATTGCGAAGGCCTGACATATATGTAAGTGGAGTCCCACACAGAGGAGAGAGAATTGGTGCAGAAACAACATTTGAAGAGATAATGCCTGAGAATTTTCCAAAATTAAAGACATCAAGCCACATATGCAAGAATTCTTACAAATGCCCAACAGAATGAAAAAAAAAGAAAACCACTTCTAGACAAATCAAACTCAAACACAACGAATATCTTAGCAAAGCAGATTTCCTTCAAAGGAGCAATAATTAGAATGATGTGTAAAGTCTGAACAAAACAATGGAGTTCAAAATACAATATAATATTAGAACACTGAAATCCTACACCCAGCAGAGATACATTTCAAGATGGAAGATGAAATAAAAGCTTCTTTTAAAAATAAGAACATCTTCAAAGTCCGGTCTGGGCAACATAGTGAGACCCAATCTCTTTAAAAAAAAAAAAAAAAAAAAAAAAAGACAAATGAAAATTAAAAGAATTGACCAGGTGTGATGGCTCATGCCTGTAATCCCAACACTTTGGGAGACTGAGGCAGGAGGATTTCTTGGGCCCAGGAATTCAAGACCAGCCTGGGCAACATAGTAAGATCCCTGTCTCTATTTAAAGAGAGGAAGAGAGAGAAAGACAGAGAGAGAAAGAAAGAGAGAGAAAGAAGAGAGAGTGACAGAGAATGAGAGAGAAAGAGAAAGAGAGAGATAAACAGAGAGAGATAGAAAGAGAGAGAGAGAGAAAGAGAGAGAAACAGAAATAGAGAGAAAGAAAGAAAGAAAGAAAAGAAAGGAAAGGAAGAAAGGGAAAAGAAAGAAAGGAAAAGAAAAGAAAAAACAAGACAGAAATTTAAGAGAATTCATTAATAGATTTGATTCAAAGGAAATGTATTCTTCAGACAAATGGGGAAAGATACCAGATGAAAGCAAAGAGATGCAGGAAAGATTAAAGAGCAACACTATAAGCAAATTTAGGAATTAATCAAATAGTCAAATCAACTATTGACTGCTAAAACAACCACCACCACAACAATATCTCATGAGGTTTAAAGTATATACAAAACTAAAATACATTTTTAAAGATTGCATCTAAGTTGAGGAGGCTAATAGATGAAGTTAGTATTCTAAGTTCCTTGCATTCCTGGTGACAGAGCAGGAGTATTGCCATCTTGGACAAGCCCTTCATTCTAAAGTTCACCTTAATAAAAAACCACCTAAACCCAAAGGGCATCAGCCTAATGGCTAAGCTCAACATGACCATAAACCACAAATAACATCTCCAACTAGAAACATTCCAAACTCCTCCCCAACCAGAGACATGCTAGCTCTGAGATAACCTCCTTCCAGCCAGGAATATGCCAGCCCCAAGATAACCCCCCACTGACCAGAAAGATGTCTGTCCCAGGATGAACTCCCCTCTTCCCAGAGACATTCCAACCCTGCCATAAAACATCTTCTTCACATAGAAACATTCCAAGCTTGTGATAAGCCCCCTCACCCTAAAACCAATATGTACTCTTAGTCTGTAAGAGAAAGCACTTTTGACCAAAAATCGGCCAGAAGCCCCTCTCATGTTTTATCTAAAGTAAACCTGTCTTTACTGATGAGCTGCATTTTGTGTTTCTTTCCTCTCTCTCTTACACCTAAGGAAGGAGGTAAAACTACCAAATAATGTTAAACTTTAATAAGTCACAGATTCAGGACTGATGCTGTGGCTCACACCTGTAATCCCAACACCTTGGGAGGCCAAGCTAGGTGGATTGATTGAGCCCAGGGGTTCAAGACCAGCCTGGGAAACATGGCTCTTGAAATGTCTCTACAAAAAAATACAAAAAAAAAAAAATCTAACTGGGTACATTGGCACATGCCTGTGGTCCCAGCTACTTAGGAGGTTGAGGTGGGAGAATTGCTTAAGTGCGGGAGGCTGAGGCTGCGTGAGCTAATAGAACAAAAAAGCATATACTTTTCAAATAGAGGGTGGAAATAGAAAAACAAAACATATCAACCCTAACAGACAAACCAATAAAGTTAGACCCATATTTAGTCACTAATTTATAACAAAACTAACACTGCAATACATTGGGGTGAGAAAAACACTTTTTTCTCTTACTATACTCTCACAACACAGAACATTTCTGTACCAGATGTGTGGGGTTTTCCCACACACACACCAAGCAATTTTCCAGCAGACACTATCTTCGTGTCCTGTATTTCAGTTCAATTCTGACATAATCTAACTGGAGACAGCATCAGATCCCACAGGGGAAAGGTCCAGTCCCACAAGACTGCCCCCAATTCAGATGCCAAGAACAAATTCCAAGCTGTGACCCATGCTTCAGACAGACTGGCTATAAATTTGGGTTTCCATGAGCCCTGTCCTTGGGTTTGATAATTTGCTAGTATTTCTCACAGAACTCAGGGAAACACTTATGTTTGCTGGTTCATTATCACACAGATGAAGAAGCACACAGGTGAGGCCTGGAAGGGTCCTGACTTCAGGAGCTTACCCTTGAATTTGTAACTGCCCAGCTGGCTCACCTTGCCTGCTGCAGAGACAGAGCAGATTTGCAATAGAGAAAGTAATTCACATGGAGCCGGCTGTTATTACTCAAATCCTATTATTACTCAAATCAGTCTCCTCGAGCACTGGGGGATCAGAGTTTTTAAACGTTCATTTGGTGGGTGGGGGGGGCAGTGAGTTGGGAGTGCTGATTGGTCAGCTCAAAGATGAACTTGCAGGAAGTAGATGCTGTCCTCTTTCGTTGAGTCAGTTTCTGGGTGACAGCCACAACATTGGATGAGCCAGTTTATCGATCTGGGTGGTGCCAGCTGATCCATCAAGTGCAAGGTCTGCAAAATATCTCAAGCACTGATCTTAGCCTTACAATAGTAATGTTATCCCCAGGAGAAGGTCAGAATCTTGTAGCCTCCTGCTGCGTGACTCCTAAGCTAATCTTTTAGCTAATTTGTTAGTCCTACAAAAGCAGTCTATCCCCAAGGCAAGAAGGGGGTTTGTTTTGGGAAAGGGCTGTTATTGTCTTTGTTTTAAACTATAAACTAAGTTCTTCCCAAAGTTAGTTCAGTCTATACCCAGAAATAAACAAGGACAGCTTGGAGGTTTCAAGCAAGATAGAGTTGGTTAGGTCAGATCTCTTTTGCTGTCTCAGTTATAATTTTGTAATGGTGGTTTCAGAGTTGGGGTGCGACACTCTCCCAGCAAGTAGATTCATTCACCAGCCTGGAAGTTTGTCAACTCTCATTACTTAATCTCTACTTCCCCTCATTCCTGGAGGTTGATGGGTGGGGTTGAAAGTTCCAACACTCTAATCACTGGGTTTTCTAGTGACCAGCCCCATTCTGATGCTATCTATAGGCCCCACCCTGTCACCTTAGTAGCATAAACTTAGGTGTGATAGAAAGGGCTTGATCTGAATAACAAGATATTCCTGTCACTCAGGAAATTCCATTTAGTAGCTCTGTACCAGGAACTGGGAACAAAGACTAAATAGGTATGTTTTAAGACCATGTGGAAAAAAGAAGATCTTTTAATATGTTCAATTAAGTTTCACCTAAAGCTGCCTTCTTTCATATTTTAAGTTCTGCCTAAAGCCTTCTCCATACATAGTGAACTGCAACCTAACTGGATGTGTAAATAAATAAACAAACTGTAACCTACTCCAGTGCCAATAACCAAGTTTCAGCCAATCAAAGGTGGTCAGCTGTTCAAACTATGCTCTAATAAGGCAAACTCACTGAGCTGTAACCAATCCAGCTGTTTCTGCACCCTACTTTAGTTTTCTATATGTCACTTCCTTTCTCTGTCCATAAATCTTCCACCTCAAGGCAGCACTAGAACCTTTCTGGAGTTATTCTTGTTAAGAGGCTGCTAGGTTCTTGTTCTTTGCTCAATTAAAATCTGTTAAATTAGCCAGGCATGATGGCTTACGCCTGTAATCCCAACACTTTGGGAGGCCAAGGTGTGTGGATTGCTTGAACCTGGAAGTTTGAGAGCAGCCTGGGTAACATAGTGAAACCCCATCTCTACTAAAAATACAAAAATTAGCTAGTCTTAGTGGAGAGCACGTGCAGTTCCAGTTACTCTGGAGGCTGAGGTGGGAGGATCACCTGAGTCTGGGAGGTCAAGGCTGCAGTGAGCTGAGATTGCACCACTGCACTCCAGCCTGGGCAACAGAGCAAAACTCTATCAAATAAATAAATAAATAAATAAATAAATAAATAAATAAATAAAATCTGTTAAATTGAATTTGTTTAAGGTTTTATGTTTTTTTTTTTAAACAAACATATGGTGTTGGATTATATGAATGTCCATATGAAAAAAAGAATTCTGGTCCCTATATCCCATCACACATAAGAAATAAATCCACCAGACAGTAGATCTAAATATGAATAGAAAAACAATAGAGCTTTTTGAAGCAAACATAAGAAAATATCTTCACAACTTTGTAGTATGCAAAAGTTTCTTAAACAAGACTCCAAAAACAGGCCAACTATGTAAAGGAAAATAATAAATTGGACTCTATTAAGATTTAAAATGTCTGCTTGTTGAAAGACAGTAAATTGCCAAATTGTCAGAAGCGCTGGAATGACAGCAACTCCATCTTGAATAGCACCTAGATAAAATGAGGATGAGGCCTATTGGGCTGCATTCCTAGGTTAGGCATTCTTAGTCACAGGATGAAATAGGAGGTCAGCAGGACTGGTATCACAAGATACAAGTCATAAAGAACCTGCTGATGAAACAGAATGCGGTAAAGAAGCCAGCCCAGGCCGGGCGCGGTGGCTCAAGCCTGTAATCCCAGCACTTTGGGAGGCCGAGGCGGGTGGATCACGAGGTCAGGAGATCGAGACCATCCTGGCTAACATGGTGAAACCCCGTCTCTACTAAAAATACAAAAAA